>NW_028136792.1:0-67500 GCF_965140915.1 Aythya marila | reverse complement strand
GGCTTATGGTTCCGTTAGGGTTAGGGTTAGGGGTAGGGTTAGGGTTAGGGTTCGGTTTTAGTTACGGTTAGGGTTAGGGTTCGGTTTTGGTTACGGATAGGGTTAGGGTTGGGTTATGTTCAGGGTTAGGGTTAGGTTAGGCTTAGCGTTAGGGGTAGGGTTAGGGTTAGGTTAGGGTTAGGGTTAGGGTTAGGGTTAAAGTTAGGGTTACGGTTAGGGTTAGGGTTGGGTTATGTTCAGGGTTAGGGTTAGGTTAGGGTTAGGGTTAGGGTAGGTTTAGGGTTAAGGTTAGGGTTAGGGTTAGGGTTCGTATTCTGGTTAGGGTTAGGGATAGGTTTAGGGTTAGGGTTATATTTTAGGGTTAGGTTAGGGTTAAAGTTAGAGTTAGGTTTAGTGTTAGGGATAGGGTTAGGTTTAGTGTTAGGGTTAGTGTTATGTTAGGGTTAGGGTTAGGGTTCTGGCAGGGTTAGGGTTAGGGTTAGGGTTAGGGTTAGGGTTAGGTTAGGGTTAGGGTTAGCTTTAGGGTTATGGTTAGGATTCGGGTTAGGGTTAGGGATAGATTTATGTTAGGGTTAGGTTAGGGTTAGGGTTATGATTAGGGTTCTGTTAGGGTTAGGGTTAGGGTTAGGGTTAGGGCTAGGGTTACGGTTAGGTTTAGGGTTAGGGTTAGGGTTAAGTTTAGGGTTAGGGTTAGGGTTAGGGTTAGGTTAGGGTTAAAGTTAGGGTTACGCGTAGGGTTAGGGTTAGGGTCGGGTTATGTTCAGGGTTAGGGTTAGGTTAGGGTTAGCGTTAGAGTTAGGGTTGGGTTATGTTCAGGGTTAGGGTTAGGTTAGGGTTAGCGTTAGGGTTAGGGTTAGGTTTAGGGTTATCGTAATGGTTTAGGGTTAGGGTTAGGGTTAGGGTCAGGGTTAGGTTTGGGGTTAGGGTTAGGTTTAGGTTTATGGTTAGGGTGAAGGTTTTGTTAGGGTTAGGGTTAGGTTTAGGCTTATGGTTCCGTTAGGGTTAGGGTTAGGGTTCGGTTTTGGTTACGGTTAGGGTTAGGGTTCGGTTTTGGTTACGGTTAGGGTAGGGTTAGGTTTTGGTTAGGGTTGGGGTTTGGGTTGGGGTTAGGGTTTGGGTTAGGATTCTGTTAGGGATAGGCTTAGGGTTAGTGTTACGGTTAGGGTTAGGGTTTTGTTAGGATTAGGATTAGGGTTCCGTTACGGTTAGGGTTAGGGTTAGGTTTAGGTTTAGGCTTAGCGTTAGGGTTAGGGTTAGGGTTAGGGTTAGATCCGCAATTAGGGTTAGGGTTTGGGTTAGAGGGTTTAGGCTAGGGTTAGGGTTAGGGTTAGGGTTGGGTTAGGGTCCCAGAACTAGGGTTAGGGTTAGGGTTAGGGTCCCAGAACTAGGGTTAGGGTTAGGGTTAGGGTTAGGGGTTAGGGTTAGGGGTTAGGGTTATTAGGGTTAGGGTTAGGGTTAGGGTTAGGGTTAAGTTTAGGTTTAGTGTTAGGGTTAGGTTTAGGTTTAGTTTTAGGGTTAGGGTTAGGGTTAGGGTTAGGGTTAGGGCTAGGGTTACGGTTAGGGTTAGCGTTAGGGTTAGGTTAGGGTTAGGGTTAGGGTTAGGTTTAGGGTTTGGTTTAGGTTAGGGTTAAAGTTAGGGTTACGGGTAGGGTTAGGGTTAGGGTTGGGTTATGTTCAGGGTTATGGTTAGGTTAGGGTTAGGGTTATCGTAATGGTTTAGGGTTAGGGTTAGGGTTAGGGTTAAGGTTAGGGTTAGGGTTAGGCTTAGGGCTAGGTTTGGGGTTAGGGTTAGGGTTAGGGTTAGGCTTAGGGCTAGGTTTGGGGTTAGGGTTAGGTTTAGGTTTAGCTTTAGGGTGAAGGTTTTGTTAGGGTTTGCGTTAGGTTTAGGCTTATGGTTCCGTTAGGGTTAGGGTTAGGGGTAGGGTTAGGGTTAGGGTTCGGTTTTGGTTACGGTTAGGGTTAGGGTTGGGTTATGTTCAGGGTTAGGGTTAGGTTAGGGTTAGGGTTAGGGTTAGGTTAGGGTTAGGGTTAGGGTTAGGGTTAGGCTTAGCGTTAGGGGTAGGGTTAGGGTTAGGGTTAGGTTAGGGTTAGGGTTAGGGTTAGGGTTAGGGTTAGGGTTAGGTTTAGGGTTACAGTTAGAGTTAGGGTTTGGGTTAGGGTTAGTATTACAGTTAGGGTTAGGGTTAGTTTTAGGGTTACGGTTAGGGTTAGGGTTAGGGTTACGGTTAGGGTTAGAGTTAGGGTTAGGGTAGGTTTAGGGTTAAGGTTAGGGTTAGGGTTAGGGTTAGGTTTGGGATTAGGGTTAGCGTTATCGTTCAAGTTAGGGGTAGGGTTAGGCTTAGGGTTCTGTTAGGGTTAGGGTTACGGTTAGGGTTAGGGTTTATGTTTGGTTAGGTTTAGGGTTACGCTTAGGGTTATGGTTATTGTTAGTGTTTGGGTTCCTGTTAGGGTTCTGGTTAGTGTTAGGGTTAGTGTTATGTTAGGGTTAGGGATAGGGTTGGTTTTAGGTTTAGAGTGTTAGGGTTAGATTTGCTATCAGCCGTTAGGATTAGGTTTAGGTTTAGGGTTAGGTTTAGGGTTAGGGTTAGGGTTTGAGCGTTAGGTTTAAATTTGTGGGCAGCCGTTAGGGTTAGGGTTAGGGTTGGGTTAGTGTTAGGTTTAGGTTAGGGTTAGGTTTAGTTTCTGACTACAGTAACTAGACCATCTAATAAAAATCATCCTTATTGTCTTTAGCAAAGCAATGGCTTCTATATCATCAATTAATTGTACATGCACTTGGAAAAAGCCAAGGCAATACCTCACTTGCTTGGAGCTGTATCCAAATGCAGTTATGTATACAATCTGTAGCAGCAGCTATTATTAGAGAGGGTGAAGGAGGAACTTTGCCCACTGAAATTCAAAAATTTATTTGGGATAATGCTTCAGAATTTGGAAAAGTTTTTCAAGCATGGTGGCAATTAGTCAACTTTACCCTTTATGCAGAAAATGATCAAATTGTTGCCTTTATACTTACTATAAGTAATGCCACCATATACAATGTATAGCCAATCATTGCATTAGGACTCAATCATAATGGAACTATACTTTATCCTAAAGGGAATAAAGTATGGGTCCATCAAAAGGGAGGAAAGTGACAAACAATTGATGTAAATGCATGCATTGTGCATGAACAAAAAGGTTTCATCTGTGAAAGTAACACGCTGGAATCTCAATACATTTGTCTTTACACTGAGCAAAATATTTGCCACTTTGAGATACATCCTAATGAAACCCTTGAAACTGTACTTGTATATATTGGGAAAGGTTGTGTTTGCAAGAGAAGTCATTGTGATTCTATAGTCGTAGATAATGCTGTGGTAGATACCAGTAATCACTCTAATGTTTGTGTTTGCAATTTTACCAAAATCTCAACCATATCACACTATCAGGTAGACCTGTGCAACAGGTATAAGGCCCTGGAGGCCGAAAGGCAATCGATGGATGGAAAAGGCTACAATCCCTCTCCAGCAGAGATATTGGCAGGGTTGGAAAAGCCAACCCCCCCCGTATAGTGACCACAGGCAGCAGGAAGAAAAGGTGAGTTTTAGTTGTGGGTGATTTATCAGTCAGCGGAACAGAGGGTCCAATATGTAGAAGGGACCATCCTCTAAGGGACATCTGCTGCCTTCCTGGGGCCTGGGTTAGGACATCACAAGGAGGCTTCCCAGCTTGGTTCAACCGTCAGACTATTACCGATTGCTCGTCCTATATCTGGGAGGAGAAGGAGTGGCAATGCATAGCCTGCGAGCAATCAAAAGGGACTTCAAAGATTTGTCAATTTCTCAAAACTCAACGAAACGCAACGGAAACCCCAAAACACCTCAAAAACACCCCAAAAGCGAACTGAATCAGAAGAAAAAACGTGATTTAACCCCCAAAAAACCCTTAAACCTACCTGATATTCTCCTAATGTACAATCCACTCCCAACCACCAGAAAAACCAATGGAAACCCAACAAAACCCAACGGAGACCCCAAAACACGTCAAAAACACCCCAAACAAGTCCGGGATAATGCCCAAAAACAGAAGAAAACCCAAAATATCATAGATCCACCCCAAAAACACACTAAACCTACATGATATTCTCCAAAACCCGCAATTTAAACTTTTCCACCATGATGACCTCGGAAAACACAATGAAACCCAACGGAGACCCCAAAACACGTCAAAAACACCCCAAACAAAAACGGGATCACCCCCAAAACTGGAAGAAAATTCCAAAAAAGCACGGATCCAATCCCCAAACCACCCTAAACCTACCTGATGTTCTCCAAATCCCAAAGTCAAATCCCAACCACCATAAAACCCATTAGGAACGCAACGAAACCCAACGGAAACCCCAAAACACGTCAAAAACACCCCAAAAGCAAACCGAATCAGAAGAAAAAACGTGATTTAACCCCCCAAAAACCTTAAACCTACCTGATGTTCTCCAAAACCCACAATCCACTCCTATTTAACATAATAACCAACAAGAACCCAACAAAACCCAACGGAGACCTCAAAACACAACAAGAACACCACCCAAAAAAACGGGACTACCCCAAAACCAGAAGAAAACCCTAAAAAACAGAAGAAATCCCACAAAACCATAGATTCACCCCCTAAAAAAAACCTTAAACACACCTATGTTCTCCAAAACCCAAAATTTACCGTTTTCCACCATGATGAGCAACAAGAAACCAACTAAAACCCACCGGAGACACCAAAACACATCAAAAACACCCCAAAAAAGAACAGGTTCACCCAAAAAAAAAACAGAAAACCCCAAACACCATAGCTCCAGTCCAAAACCACCCTAAACCTACTTGATGTTCTCCAAAACCCACAATTTAAACTTTTCCACCATGATGACCACGGAAAACACAACGAAACCCAACGCAGTCCCCAAAACACGTCAAAAACACCCCAAACAAGAAAGGCATCACCCCCAAACCTGGAAGAAAATCCCCAAAAACCATGTATCCAACCCAAAACCACCCTAAACCTACCTGATGTTCTCCAAATCCCAAAGTCCACTCCCAACCACCATAAAACCCATTAGGAACTCAACGAAACCCAACAGAAACCCCAAAACACCTCAAAAACACCCCAAAAGCAAACCGGATCATAAGAAAAAACGTTATTTAACCCCCCCCAAAAAACACTTAAACCTACCTGATGTTCTCCTAAATGTACAATCCACTCCCAACCACCAGAAAACCCAATGGAAACCGAACAAAACCCAACGGAGACACCAAAACACATCAAAAACACCCCAAAAAAGATCTGCATCACCCCAAAACGGGAAGAAAATCCCCCAAAACCATAGATCCACCCCAAAGCCACCCTAAACCTACCCGATGTTCTCTAAAACCTACAATTTACCCTTTTCCACCATGATGACCACGGAAAACCCAACGAAACCCAAGGGAGACCACAAAACACGTCAAAAACACCCCAAAAAAGAACAGGATCACACCCAAAAAAACAGAAGAAAACCCCAAATACCATGAATCCACACCAAAATTCCCCCTAAACCTACCTGAAGTTCTCCAAAACCTGCAATTTACAATTTTCTACACCAATGACCACGGAAAACCCAACAAAACCCAACTGAGACCCCAAAACACGTCAAAAACACCCCAAAAGAAAACGGGACCACCCCCAAAAGTGGACGAAAATCGCCAAAAAGCACGGATCCAATCCCAAAACCACCCTAAACCTACCTGATGTTCTCCAAATCCCAAAGTCAACTCCCAACCACCATAAAACCCATTAGGAACTCAACGAAATGAAACAAAAACCCCAAAACACGTCAAAAAAAAAACAAAAAAGCGAATCGAATCAGAAGAAAAAACGTTATTTAACCCCCCCAAAACCGTTATACCTACCTGATGTTCTCCTAAACTTACAATTCACTCCCAGCCACCAGAAAACCCAATGGAAACCCAACAAAACCCAACGGAGACCCCAAAACACGTCAAAAACACCCCAAACAAGAACGGGATAAAACTTAAAAAATGAAAGAAAACCCAAAAGCCATAGATCCAACCCCAAAACACCCTACACCTACATGATATACTCCAAAACCCACAGTTTACCATTTTCCACCATGATAACCAACTAAAACCCAACTAAAACCCAACGGAGACCCCAAAACACGTCAAAACCCCCCCCCCCCAAAAAATGCATCACCCCAAAAACCAGAAATAAACCCCAAATACCATGAATACAACCCGAAAGTCCACCTAAAACTAACTGAAGTTCTCCAAAATCCACAATTTAAACTTTTCCACCATGATGACCACGGAAAACCCAACGAAACCTAAAAGAGACCCCAAAACACGTCAAAAACACCCCAAAGAAGAACTGCATCACCCCAACACTGGAAGAAAACCCCAAATACCATGAATCCACCCCAAAAGTCCCCATAAACCTACCTGATGTTCTCCAAACCCCACAATTTTCACTTTTCCACCACCATGACCATGGAAAACCCAACGAAACCCAACGGAGACCACAAAACACGTCAAAAACACCCCAAACAAGAACAGCATCACCCCCAAAACTGAAAGAAAGTCCCCAAAAAGCACGGATCCAATCCCCAAACCACCCTAAACCTACCTGATGTTCTCCAAAACCAACAATATAAACTTTTCCACCATAATGACCATGGAAAACACAACGAAACCCAACGCAGACCTCAAAACACGTCAAAAACACCCCAAACAAGAACGGCATCACCCCCAAAATTGGAAGAAAATTCACCAAAACCATAGATCCACCCCAAAACCACCATAAACCTACCTGATATTCTCCAAATCCCAAAGTCCACTCCCAACCACCATAAAACCCATTAGGAACTCAACGAAACGCAACGGAAACTCCAAAACACCTCAAAAACACCCCAAAAAACAACTGGATCAGAAGAAAAAAAATAAAACAAAACCCATGAATTTCCCTCCAAAACCGCCCTAAACTCACCTGATCTTCTCCAAATCGACATTTCACTCCCATTCACCATAATGACAAACAAGAACCTAACGAAAACCAATGAAGAACCAAAAACCCCTCAAAACCACAGTACAATCAAAACAAAACGCAACAGAGAACCCAAAACACATTAGAAACACCCCAGAAAAGATCGGGACCACCCCAAAAACAGAAGAAAACCCTAAAAAACAGAAGAAATCCCCCAAAACCATAGATCCACCCCAAAGCCACCCTAAAACTACCCATGTTCTCTAAAACCTACAATTTACCCTTTTCCACCATGATGACCACGGAAAACCCAACGAAACCCAACGGAGACCCCAAAACAAGTCAAAAACACCCCAAAAAAGAACAGGATAACCCCTAAAAACGAAAGAAAACCACAAAAGCCATAGATCCACACCAAATGTCCCCTTAAACCTACCTGATGTTCTCCAAAAGCCACAATTTACACTTTTTCACCATGATGACCAACATGAACCAAACGAAAAACCAAAGGAGACCCCAAAACACGTCAAAAACACCCCAAAAAAGAACTGGATCAGAAAACAAAAACAAAAACAAAAACTATGAATTTCCCCCCAAAACCACCCTATACTCACCTGATCTTCTCCAAATCGACATTTCACTCCCATTCACCATAATGACAAACAAGAACCCAACGAAAACCAATGAAGAACCCAAAACACCTCAAAACCACAGTACAATCAAAACAAAACGCAACAGAGAACACAAAACACATTAGAAACACCCCAGAAAAGATCGGGACCACCCCAAAAACAGAAGAAAACCCTAAAAAAACAGAAGAAATCCCCCAAAACCATAGATTCACCCCCCAAAAAACCTTAAACTCACCTGATGTTCTACAAAACCCACAATTTAATATTTTCCACCATGATGACCACGAAAAACCCAACGAAGCCCAAGGGAGACCACAAAACACGTCAAAAACACCCCAAACAAGAACAGGATCACCCCCAAAAATGAAAGAAAACCCCAAAAAGCACGGATCCAATCCCCAAACCACCCTAAACCTACCTGATGTTCTCCAAATCCCAAAGTCCACTCCCAACCACCATAAAACCCATTAGGAACTCAACGAAACGAAAGGGAAACCCCAAAACACCACAAAAACACCCCAAAAAACAACTGGATCAGAAGAAAAAAATAAAAACAAAAACCATGAATTTCCCCCCAAAACCACCCTAAACTCACCTGATCTTCTCCAAATCCCACATTTCACTCCCATTCAACATCATGACCAACAAGAACCCAACGAAACCCAGCGAAGACCCCAAAACACCTCAAAACAACCCCAAAATCAACCCAGATCCTAAAAAAAAAAATAACAAAATGCCATGATTTCACCCCAAAAAAACCATAAACCTACCTGTTCTTCTCCAAAACCCACAATCCACTCCTATTTAACATAATGACCAACAAGAACAAAACAAAACGCAACGGAGAACCCAAAACACATCAAAAACACCCCAGAAAAGATCGGGACCACCCCAAAAACAGAAGAAAACCCTAAAAAACAGAAGAAATCCCCCAAAACCATAGATCCACCCCAAAGCCACCGTAAAACTACCCGATGTTCTCTAAAACCTACAATTTACCCTTTTCCACCATGATGACCACGGAAAACCCAACAAAACCCAACGGAGACCCCAAAGCACATCAAAAACACCCCAAAGAAGAACAGCATCACCCCCAAAACTGAAAGAAAGTCCCCAAAAAGCACGGATCCAATCCCCAAACCACCCTAAACCTACCTGATGTTCTCCAAAACCAACAATATAAACTTTTCCACCATAATGACCACGGAAAACACAACGAAACCCAACGCAGACCCCAAACACGTCAAAAACACCCCAAACAAGAACGGCATCACCCCCAAAATTGGAAGAAAATTCACCAAAACCATAGATCCACCCCAAAACCACCATAAACCTACCTGATATTCTCCAAATCCCAAAGTCCACTCCCAACCACCATAAAACCCATTAGGAACTCAACGAAACGCAACGGAAACTCCAAAACACCTCAAAAACACCCCAAAAGCAAACCGGATCAGAAGAAAATACGTCATTTAACCCCTCAAAAAACTTTAAACCTACCTGATGTTCTCCTAAATGTACAATCCACTCCCAACCACCAGAAAACGCAATTGAAACCCAACAAAAACCAACGGAGACCCCAAAACACGTCAAAAACACCCCAAAAAAACCACTGGATCAGAAGAAAAAAATAAAACAAAAACCATGAATTTCCCCCCAAAACCACCCTAAACTCACCTGATCTTCTCCAAATCGACATTTCACTCCCATTCACCATAATGACAAACAAGAACCCAACGAAAACCAATGAAGAACCCAAAACACCTCAAAACCACAGTACAATCAAAACAAAACGCAACAGAGAACACAAAACACATTAGAAACACCCCAGAAAAGATCGGGACCACCCCAAAAACAGAAGAAAACCCTAAAAAACAGAAGAAATCCCCCAAAACCATAGATCCACCCCAAAGCCACCCTAAAACTACCCGATGTTCTCCAAAACCTACAATTTACCCTTTTCCACCATGATGACCACGGAAAACCCAACGAAACCCAACGGAGACCACAAAACACGTCAAAAACACCCCAAAAAAGAACAGGATAACCCCTAAAAACGAAAGAAAACCCCAAAAGCCATAGATCCACACCAAAAGTCCCCCTAAACCTACCTGATGTTCTCCAAAAGCCACAATTTACGCTTTTTCACCATGATGACCAACATGAACCAAACGAAAACCCAAAGGAGACCCCAAAACACGTCAAAAACACCCCAGAAAAGAAAGGGATCACCCCCAAAATTGGAAGAAAATCCCTCAAAATCATAGATCCACCCCAAAACAGCCGTAAACCTACCTGATGTTCTCCAAAACCCACAATTTACCCTTTTCCACCATGATGACCATGGAAAACCCAACGAAACCCAAGGGAGACCACAAAACACGTCAAAAACACCCCAAAAAAGAACTGGATCAAAAAAACCAAAAAACAAAAACAAAAACAAAAACTATGAATTTCCCCCCAAAACCACCCTATACTCACCTGATCTTCTCCAAATCGACATTTCACTCCCATTCACCATAATGACAAACAAGAACCCAACGAAAAACCAATGAAGAACCCAAAACACCTCAAAACCACAGTACAATCAAAACAAAACGCAACAGAGAACCCAAAACACATTAGAAACACCCCAGAAAAGATCGGGACCACCCCAAAAACAGAAGAAAACCCTAAAAAACAGAAGAAATCCCCCAAAACCATAGATCCACCCCAAAGCCACCGTAAAACTACCCGATGTTCTCTAAAACCTACAATTTACCCTTTTCCACCATGATGACCACGGAAAACCCAACGAAACCCAACGGAGACCACAAAACACGTCAAAAACACCCCAAAAAAGAACAGGATAACCCCTAAAAACGAAAGAAAACCCCAAAAGCCATAGATCCACACCAAAAGTCCCCCTAAACCTACCTGATGTTCTCCAAAAGCCACAATTTACGCTTTTTCACCATGATGACCAACATGAACCAAACGAAAAACCAAAGGAGACCCCAAAACACGTCAAAAACACCCCAAAAAAGAAAGGGATCACACCAAAAATGGAAGAAAATCCCTCAAAATCATAGATCCACCCCAAAACAACCCTAAACCTACCTGATGTTCTCCAAAACCCACAATTTACCCTTTTCCACCATGATGACCATGGAAAATACAACGAAACCCAACGGAGACCCCAAAACAAGTCAAAAACACCCCAAACAAGAACGGGATAACCCCTAAAAACGAAAGAAAACACCAAAAAACATAGATCCACCCCAAAACCACCCTAAACCTACCTGATGTTCTCCAAAACCAACAATATAAACTTTTCCACCATAATGACCACAGAAAACCCAACAAAACCTAAAAGAGACCCAAAACACGTCAAAAACACCCCAAAGAAGAACTGCATCACCCCAACACTGGAAGAAAACCCCAAATACCATGAATCCACCCCAAAAGTCCCCCTTAACATACCTGATGTTCTCCAAAACCCACAATTTACACTTTTCCATCATGATAACCACAGAAAACCAAAGAAACCCAACAGAGACCCCAAAACACATCAAAAAAAAACCAAAACAGAAAACGATCACCCCCCAAAAAACAGAAGAAAACCCCAAATACCAGGAATCCACCCCAAAAGTCCCCATAAACCTACCTGATGTTCTCCAAAACCCGCAGTTTTCACTTTTCCACCACCATGACCACGGAAAACCCAACGAAACCCAACGGAGACCCCAAAACACGTCAAAAACACCCCAAAGAAGAACAGCATCACCCCCAAAACTGAAAGAAAGTCCCCAAAAAGCACGGATCCAATCCCCAAACCACCCTAAACCTACCTGATGTTCTCCAAAACCAACAATATAAACTTTTCCACCATAATGACCACGGGAAAACCCAACGAAACCCAACGCAGACCTCAAAACACGCCAAAAACACCCCCAAAAAAGAACAGGATAACCCCTAAAAACGAAAGAAAACCCCAAAAGCCATAGATCCACACCAAAAGTCCCCCTAAACCTACCTGATGTTCTCCAAAAGCCACAATTTACGCTTTTTCACCATGATGACCAACATGAACCAAACGAAAACCCAATGGAGACCCCAAAACACGTCAAAAACACCCCAGAAAAGAAAGGGATCACCCCCAAAATTGGAAGAAAATCCCTCAAAATCATAGATCCACCCCAAAACAGCCGTAAACCTACCTGATGTTCTCCAAAACCCACAATTTACCCTTTTCCACCATGATGACCACGAAAAACCCAACGAAGCCCAAGGGAGACCCAAAGCACGTCAAAAACACCCCAAAAAAGAACAGGATAACCCCTAAAAACGAAAGAAAACCCCAAAAGCCATAGATCCACACCAAAAGTCCCCCTAAACCTACCTGATGTTCTCCAAAAGCCACAATTTACGCTTTTTCACCATGATGACCAACATGAACCAAACGAAAACCCAAAGGAGACCCCAAAACACGTCAAAATCACCCCAACAAACAACTGGATCAAAAAAAACAAAAAACAAAAACAAAAACAAAAACTATGAATTTCCCCCCCAAAACCACCCTATACTCACCTGATCTTCTCCAAATCGACATTTCACTCCCATTCACCATAATGACAAACAAGAACCCAACGAAAACCAATGAAGAACCCAAAACACCTCAAAACCACAGTACAATCAAAACAAAACGCAACAGAGAACACAAAACACATTAGAAACACCCCAGAAAAGATCGGGACCACCCCAAAAACAGAAGAAAACCCTAAAAAAACAGAAGAAATCCCCCAAAACCATAGATTCACCCCCCAAAAAACCTTAAACTCACCTGATGTTCTACAAAACCCACAATTTATTATTTTCCACCATGATGACCACGAAAAACCCAACGAAGCCCAAGGGAGACCACAAAACACGTCAAAAACACCCCAAAAAAGAACAGGATAACCCCTAAAAACGAAAGAAAACCCCAAAAGCCATAGATCCACACCAAAAGTCCCCCTAAACCTACCTGATGTTCTCCAAAAGCCACAATTTACGCTTTTTCACCATGATGACCAACATGAACCAAACGAAAACCCAAAGGAGACCCCAAAACACGTCAAAATCACCCCAACAAACAACTGGATCAAAAAAAACAAAAAACAAAAACAAAAACAAAAACTATGAATTTCCCCCCCAAAACCACCCTATACTCACCTGATCTTCTCCAAATCGACATTTCACTCCCATTCACCATAATGACAAACAAGAACCCAACGAAAACCAATGAAGAACCCAAAACACCTCAAAACCACAGTACAATCAAAACAAAACGCAACAGAGAACACAAAACACATTAGAAACACCCCAGAAAAGATCGGGACCACCCCAAAAACAGAAGAAAACCCTAAAAAAACAGAAGAAATCCCCCAAAACCATAGATTCACCCCCCAAAAAACCTTAAACTCACCTGATGTTCTACAAAACCCACAATTTACCCTTTTCCACAATGATGACCACGAAAAACCCAACGAAGCCCAAGGGAGACCACAAAACACGTCAAAAACACCCCAAAAAAGAACAGGATAACCCCTAAAAACGAAAGAAAACCCCAAAAGCCATAGATCCACACCAAAAGTCCCCCTAAACCTACCTGATGTTCTCCAAAAGCCACAATTTACGCTTTTTCACCATGATGACCAACATGAACCAAACGAAAACCCAAAGGAGACCCCAAAACACGTCAAAATCACCCCAACAAAGAACTGGATCAAAAAAAACCAAAAAACAAAAACAAAAACAAAAACTATGAATTTCCCCCCAAAACCACCCTATACTCACCTGATCTTCTCCAAATCGACATTTCACTCCCATTCACCATAATGACAAACAAGAACCCAACGAAAACCAATGAAGAACCCAAAACACCTCAAAACCACAGTACAATCAAAACAAAACGCAACAGAGAACACAAAACACATTAGAAACACCCCAGAAAAGATCGGGACCACCCCAAAAACAGAAGAAAACCCTAAAAAAACAGAAGAAATCCCCCAAAACCATAGATTCACCCCCCAAAAAACCTTAAACTCACCTGATGTTCTACAAAACCCACAATTTACCCTTTTCCACCATGATGACCACGAAAAACCCAACGAAGCCCAAGGGAGACCACAAAACACGTCAAAAACACCCCAAAAAAGAACAGGATAACCCCTAAAAACGAAAGAAAACCCCAAAAGCCATAGATCCACACCAAAAGTCCCCCTAAACCTACCTGATGTTCTCCAAAAGCCACAATTTACGCTTTTTCACCATGATGACCAACATGAACCAAACGAAAAACCAAAGGAGACCCCAAAACACGTCAAAAACACCCCAAAAAAGAAAGGGATCACACCAAAAATGGAAGAAAATCCCTCAAAATCATAGATCCACCCCAAAACAACCCTAAACCTACCTGATGTTCTCCAAAACCCACAATTTAAACTTTTCCACCATGATGACCATGGAAAATACAACAAAACCCAACGGAGATACCAAAACAAGTCAAAAACACCCCAAACAAGAACAGGATAACCCCTAAAAACGAAAGAAAACACCAAAAAACATAGATCCACCCCAAAACCACCCTAAACCTACCTGATGTTCTCCAAAACCAACAATATAAACTTTTCCACCATAATGACCACAGAAAACCCAACAAAACCTAAAAGAGACCCCAAAACACGTCAAAAACACCCCAAAGAAGAACTGCATCACCCCAACACTGGAAGAAAACCCCAAATACCATGAATCCACCCCAAAAGTCCCCCTTAACATACCTGATGTTCTCCAAAACCCACAATTTACACTTTTCCATCATGATAACCACAGAAAACCAAAGAAACCCAACAGAGACCCCAAAACACATCAAAAAAAAACCAAAACAGAAAACGATCACCCCCCAAAAAACAGAAGAAAACCCCAAATACCAGGAATCCACCCCAAAAGTCCCCATAAACCTACCTGATGTTCTCCAAAACCCGCAGTTTTCACTTTTCCACCACCATGACCACGGAAAACCCAACGAAACCCAATGGAGACCTCAAAACACGTCAAAAACACCCCAAACAAGAACGGCATCACCCCCAAAATTGGAAGAAAATTCACCAAAACCATAGATCCACCCCAAAACCACCATAAACCTACCTGATATTCTCCAAATCCCAAAGTCCACTCCCAACCACCATAAAACCCATTAGGAACTCAACGAAACGCAACGGAAACTCCAAAACACCTCAAAAACACCCCAAAAGCAAACCGGATCAGAAGAAAATACGTCATTTAACCCCTCAAAAAACTTTAAACCTACCTGATGTTCTCCTAAATGTACAATCCACTCCCAACCACCAGAAAACGCAATTGAAACCCAACAAAAACCAACGGAGACCCCAAAACACGTCAAAAACACCCCAAAAAAACAACTGGATCAGAAGAAAAAAATAAAACAAAAACCATGAATTTCCCCCCAAAACCACCCTAAACTCACCTGATCTTCTCCAAATCGACATTTCACTCCCATTCACCATAATGACAAACAAGAACCCAACGAAAACCAATGAAGAACCCAAAACACCTCAAAACCACAGTACAATCAAAACAAAACGCAACAGAGAACCCAAAACACATTAGAAACACCCCAGAAAAGATCGGGACCACCCCAAAAACAGAAGAAAACCCTAAAAAACAGAAGAAATCCCCCAAAACCATAGATCCACCCCAAAGCCACCCTAAAACTACCCGATGTTCTACAAAACCCACAATTTACCCTTTTCCACCATGATGACCACGGAAAACCCAACGAAGCCCAAGGGAGACCCAAAGCACGTCAAAAACACCCGATAACCCCTAAAAACGAAAGAAAACCCCAAAAGCCATAGATCCACACCAAAAGTCCCCCTAAACCTACCTGATGTTCTCCAAAAGCCACAATTTACGCTTTTTCACCATGATGACCAACATGAACCAAACGAAAACCCAAAGGAGACCCCAAAACACGTCAAAATCACCCCAACAAACAACTGGATCAAAAAAAAACAAAAAACAAAAACAAAAACAAAAACAAAAACTATGAATTTCCCCCCAAAACCACCCTATACTCACCTGATCTTCTCCAAATCGACATTTCACACCCATTCACCATAATGACAAACAAGAACCCAACGAAAACCAATGAAGAACCCAAAACACCTCAAAACCACAGTACAGTCAAAACAAAACGCAACAGAGAACACAAAACACATTAGAAACACCCCAGAAAAGATCGGGACCACCCCAAAAACAGAAGAAAACCCTAAAAAAACAGAAGAAATCCCCCAAAAACATAGATTCACCCCCTAAAAAACCTTAAACTCACCTGATGTTCTACAAAACCCACAATTTAATATTTTCCACCATGATGACCACGAAAAACCCAACGAAGCCCAAGGGAGACCACAAAACACGTCAAAAACACCCCAAAAAAGAACGGGATAACCCCTAAAAACGAAAGAAAACCCCAAAAGCCATAGATCCACACCAAAAGTCCCCCTAAACCTACCTGATGTTCTCCAAAAGCCACAATTTACGCTTTTTCACCATGATGACCAACATGAACCAAACGAAAACCCAAAGGAGACCCCAAAACACGTCAAAATCACCCCAACAAACAACTGGATCAAAAAAAAACAAAAAACAAAAACAAAAACAAAAACAAAAACTATGAATTTCCCCCCAAAACCACCCTATACTCACCTGATCTTCTCCAAATCGACATTTCACACCCATTCACCATAATGACAAACAAGAACCCAACGAAAACCAATGAAGAACCCAAAACACCTCAAAACCACAGTACAGTCAAAACAAAACGCAACAGAGAACACAAAACACATTAGAAACACCCCAGAAAAGATCGGGACCACCCCAAAAACAGAAGAAAACCCTAAAAAAACAGAAGAAATCCCCCAAAAACATAGATTCACCCCCTAAAAAACCTTAAACTCACCTGATGTTCTACAAAACCCACAATTTAATATTTTCCACCATGATGACCACGAAAAACCCAACGAAGCCCAAGGGAGACCACAAAACACGTCAAAAACACCCCAAAAAAGAACAGGATAACCCCTAAAAACGAAAGAAAACCCCAAAAGCCATAGATCCACACCAAAAGTCCCCCTAAACCTACCTGATGTTCTCCAAAAGCCACAATTTACGCTTTTTCACCATGATGACCAACATGAACCAAACGAAAACCCAAAGGAGACCCCAAAACACGTCAAAAACACCCCAAAGAAGAACAGCATCACCCCCAAAACTGAAAGAAAGTCCCCAAAAAGCACGGATCCAATCCCCAAACCACCCTAAACCTACCTGATGTTCTCCAAAACCCACAATTTAAACTTTTCCACCATAATGACCACGGAAAACACAACGAAACCCAACGCAGACCCCAAAACACGTCAAAAACACCCCAAACAAGAACGGCATCACCCCCAAAATTGGAAGAAAATTCACCAAAACCATAGATCCACCCCAAAACCACCATAAACCTACCTGATATTCTCCAAATCCCAAAGTCCACTCCCAACCACCATAAAACCCATTAGGAACTCAACGAAACGCAACGGAAACTCCAAAACACCTCAAAAACACCCCAAAAGCAAACCGGATCAGAAGAAAATACGTCATTTAACCCCTCAAAAAACTTTAAACCTACCTGATGTTCTCCTAAATGTACAATCCACTCCCAACCACCAGAAAACGCAATTGAAACCCAACAAAAACCAACGGAGACCCCAAAACACGTCAAAAACACCCCAAAAAACAACTGGATCAGAGAAAAAAATAAAACAAAAACCATGAATTTCCCCCCAAAACCACCCTAAACTCACCTGATCTTCTCCAAATCGACATTTCACTCCCATTCACCATAATGACAAACAAGAACCCAACGAAAACCAATGAAGAACCCAAAACACCTCAAAACCACAGTACAATCAAAACAAAACGCAACAGAGAACCCAAAACACATTAGAAACACCCCAGAAAAGATCGGGACCACCCCAAAAACAGAAGAAAACCCTAAAAAAACAGAAGAAATCCCCCAAAACCATAGATTCACCCCCCAAAAAACCTTAAACTCACCTGATGTTCTACAAAACCCACAATTTAATATTTTCCACCATGATGACCACGAAAAACCCAACGAAGCCCAAGGGAGACCACAAAACACGTCAAAAACACCCCAAAAAAGAACAGGATAACCCCTAAAAACGAAAGAAAACCCCAAAAGCCATAGATCCACACCAAAAGTCCCCCTAAACCTACCTGATGTTCTCCAAAAGCCACAATTTACGCTTTTTCACCATGATGACCAACATGAACCAAACGAAAACCCAAAGGAGACCCCAAAACACGTCAAAAACACCCCAGAAAAGAAAGGGATCACACCAAAAATGGAAGAAAATCCCTCAAAATCATAGATCCACCCCAAAACAACCCTAAACCTACCTGATGTTCTCCAAAACCCACAATTTACCCTTTTCCACCATGATGACCATGGAAAATACAAGGAAACCCAACGGAGACACCAAAACAAATCAAAAACACCCCAAACAAGAACGGGATAACCCCTAAAAACGAAAGAAAACACCAAAAAACATAGATCCACCCCAAAACCACCCTAAACCTACCTGATGTTCTCCAAAACCAACAATATAAACTTTTCCACCATAATGACCACAGAAAACCCAACAAAACCTAAAAGAGACCCCAAAACACGTCAAAAACACCCCAAAGAAGAACTGCATCACCCCAACACTGGAAGAAAACCCCAAATACCATGAATCCACCCCAAAAGTCCCCCTTAACATACCTGATGTTCTCCAAAACCCACAATTTACACTTTTCCATCATGATAACCACAGAAAACCAAAGAAACCCAACAGAGACCCCAAAACACATCAAAAAAAAACCAAAACAGAAAACGATCACCCCCCAAAAAACAGAAGAAAACCCCAAATACCAGGAATCCACCCCAAAAGTCCCCATAAACCTACCTGATGTTCTCCAAAACCCGCAGTTTTCACTTTTCCACCACCATGACCACGGAAAACCCAACGAAACCCAACAGAGACCCCAAAACACGTCAAAAACACCCCAAAGAAGAACAGCATCACCCCCAAAACTGAAAGAAAGTCCCCAAAAAGCACGGATCCAATCCCCAAACCACCCTAAACCTACCTGATGTTCTCCAAAACCAACAATATAAACTTTTCCACCATAATGACCACGGAAAACACAACGAAACCCAACGCAGACCTCAAAACACGTCAAAAACACCCCAAACAAGAACGGCATCACCCCCAAAATTGGAAGAAAATTCACCAAAACCATAGATCCACCCCAAAACCACCATAAACCTACCTGATGTTCTCCAAATCCCAAAGTCCACTCCCAACCACCATAAAACCCATTAGGAACTCAACGAAACGCAACGGAAACTCCAAAACACCTCAAAAACACCCCAAAAGCAAACCGGATCAGAAGAAAATACGTCATTTAACCCCTCAAAAAACTTTAAACCTACCTGATGTTCTCCTAAATGTACAATCCACTCCCAACCACCAGAAAACGCAATTGAAACCCAACAAAAACCAACGGAGACCCCAAAACACGTCAAAAACACCCCAAAAAACAACTGGATCAGAGAAAAAAATAAAACAAAAACCATGAATTTCCCCCCAAAACCACCCTAAACTCACCTGATCTTCTCCAAATCGACATTTCACTCCCATTCACCATAATGACAAACAAGAACCCAACGAAAACCAATGAAGAACCCAAAACACCTCAAAACCACAGTACAATCAAAACAAAACGCAACAGATAACCCAAAACACATTAGAAACACCCCAGAAAAGATCGGGACCACCCCAAAAACAGAAGAAAACCCTAAAAAACAGAAGAAATCCCCCAAAACCATAGATCCACCCCAAAGCCACCCTAAAACTACCCGATGTTCTCTAAAACCCACAATTTACCCTTTTCCACCATGATGACCACGGAAAACCCAACGAAGCCCAAGGGAGACCCAAAGCACGTCAAAAACACCCCAAAAAAGAACAGGATAACCCCTAAAAACGAAAGAAAACCCCAAAAGCCATAGATGCACACCAAAAGTCCCCCTAAACCTACCTGATGTTCTCCAAAAGCCACAATTTACGCTTTTTCACCATGATGACCAACATGAACCAAACGAAAACCCAAAGGAGACCCCAAAACACGTCAAAATCACCCCAACAAACAACTGGATCAAAAAAAACAAAAAACAAAAACAAAAACAAAAACTATGAATTTCCCCCCAAAACCACCCTATACTCACCTGATCTTCTCCAAATCGACATTTCACACCCATTCACCATAATGACAAACAAGAACCCAACGAAAACCAATGAAGAACCCAAAACACCTCAAAACCACAGTACAGTCAAAACAAAACGCAACAGAGAACACAAAACACATTAGAAACACCCCAGAAAAGATCGGGACCACCCCAAAAACAGAAGAAAACCCTAAAAAAACAGAAGAAATCCCCCAAAAACATAGATTCACCCCCTAAAAAACCTTAAACTCACCTGATGTTCTACAAAACCCACAATTTAATATTTTCCACCATGATGACCACGAAAAACCCAACGAAGCCCAAGGGAGACCACAAAACACGTCAAAAACACCCCAAAAAAGAACAGGATAACCCCTAAAAACGAAAGAAAACCCCAAAAGCCATAGATCCACACCAAAAGTCCCCCTAAACCTACCTGATGTTCTCCAAAAGCCACAATTTACGCTTTTTCACCATGATGACCAACATGAACCAAACGAAAACCCAAAGGAGACCCCAAAACACGTCAAAATCACCCCAACAAACAACTGGATCAAAAAAAAACAAAAAACAAAAACAAAAACAAAAACAAAAACTATGAATTTCCCCCCAAAACCACCCTATACTCACCTGATCTTCTCCAAATCGACATTTCACACCCATTCACCATAATGACAAACAAGAACCCAACGAAAACCAATGAAGAACCCAAAACACCTCAAAACCACAGTACAGTCAAAACAAAACGCAACAGAGAACACAAAACACATTAGAAACACCCCAGAAAAGATCGGGACCACCCCAAAAACAGAAGAAAACCCTAAAAAAACAGAAGAAATCCCCCAAAAACATAGATTCACCCCCTAAAAAACCTTAAACTCACCTGATGTTCTACAAAACCCACAATTTAATATTTTCCACCATGATGACCACGAAAAACCCAACGAAGCCCAAGGGAGACCACAAAACACGTCAAAAACACCCCAAAAAAGAACAGGATAACCCCTAAAAACGAAAGAAAACCCCAAAAGCCATAGATCCACACCAAAAGTCCCCCTAAACCTACCTGATGTTCTCCAAAAGCCACAATTTACGCTTTTTCACCATGATGACCAACATGAACCAAACGAAAACCCAAAGGAGACCCCAAAACACGTCAAAATCACCCCAACAAACAACTGGATCAAAAAAAAACAAAAAACAAAAACAAAAACAAAAACAAAAACTATGAATTTCCCCCCAAAACCACCCTATACTCACCTGATCTTCTCCAAATCGACATTTCACACCCATTCACCATAATGACAAACAAGAACCCAACGAAAACCAATGAAGAACCCAAAACACCTCAAAACCACAGTACAGTCAAAACAAAACGCAACAGAGAACACAAAACACATTAGAAACACCCCAGAAAAGATCGGGACCACCCCAAAAACAGAAGAAAACCCTAAAAAAACAGAAGAAATCCCCCAAAACCATAGATTCACCCCCTAAAAAACCTTAAACTCACCTGATGTTCTACAAAACCCACAATTTATTATTTTCCACCATGATGACCACGAAAAACCCAACGAAGCCCAAGGGAGACCACAAAACACGTCAAAAACACCCCAAAAAAGAACAGGATAACCCCTAAAAACGAAAGAAAACCCCAAAAGCCATAGATCCACACCAAAAGTCCCCCTAAACCTACCTGATGTTCTCCAAAACCCGCAGTTTTCACTTTTTCACCATGATGACCAACATGAACCAAACGAAAACCCAAAGGAGACCCCAAAACACGTCAAAATCACCCCAACAAAGAACTGGATCAAAAAAAACCAAAAAACAAAAACAAAAACAAAAACTATGAATTTCCCCCCAAAACCACCCTATACTCACCTGATCTTCTCCAAATCGACATTTCACTCCCATTCACCATAATGACAAACAAGAACCCAACGAAAACCAATGAAGAACCCAAAACACCTCAAAACCACAGTACAATCAAAACAAAACGCAACAGAGAACCCAAAACACATTAGAAACACCCCAGAAAAGATCGGGACCACCCCAAAAACAGAAGAAAACCCTAAAAAAACAGAAGAAATCCCCCAAAACCATAGATTCACCCCCCAAAAAACCTTAAACTCACCTGATGTTCTACAAAACCCACAATTTAATATTTTCCACCATGATGACCACGAAAAACCCAACGAAGCCCAAGGGAGACCACAAAACACGTCAAAAACACCCCAAAAAAGAACAGGATAACCCCTAAAAACGAAAGAAAACCCCAAAAGCCATAGATCCACACCAAAAGTCCCCCTAAACCTACCTGATGTTCTCCAAAAGCCACAATTTACGCTTTTTCACCATGATGACCAACATGAACCAAACGAAAACCCAAAGGAGACCCCAAAACACGTCAAAATCACCCCAACAAAGAACTGGATCAAAAAAAAACAAAAAACAAAAACAAAAACAAAAACTATGAATTTCCCCCCAAAACCACCCTATACTCACCTGATCTTCTCCAAATCGACATTTCACTCCCATTCACCATAATGACAAACAAGAACCCAACGAAAACCAATGAAGAACCCAAAACACCTCAAAACCACAGTACAATCAAAACAAAACGCAACAGAGAACACAAAACACATTAGAAACACCCCAGAAAAGATCGGGACCACCCCAAAAACAGAAGAAAACCCTAAAAAAACAGAAGAAATCCCCCAAAACCATAGATTCACCCCCCAAAAAACCTTAAACTCACCTGATGTTCTACAAAACCCACAATTTATTATTTTCCACCATGATGACCACGAAAAACCCAACGAAGCCCAACGGAGACCACAAAACACGTCAAAAACACCCCAAAAAAGAACAGGATAACCCCTAAAAACGAAAGAAAACCCCAAAAGCCATAGATCCACACCAAAAGTCCCCCTAAACCTACCTGATGTTCTCCAAAAGCCACAATTTACGCTTTTTCACCATGATGACCAACATGAACCAAACGAAAAACCAAAGGAGACCCCAAAACACGTCAAAAACACCCCAAAAAAGAAAGGGATCACACCAAAAATGGAAGAAAATCCCTCAAAATCATAGATCCACCCCAAAACAACCCTAAACCTACCTGATGTTCTCCAAAACCCACAATTTAAACTTTTCCACCATGATGACCATGGAAAATACAACGAAACCCAACGGAGACACCAAAACAAGTCAAAAACACCCCAAACAAGAACGGGATAACCCCTAAAAACGAAAGAAAACACCAAAAAACATAGATCCACCCCAAAACCACCCTAAACCTACCTGATGTTCTCCAAAACCAACAATATAAACTTTTCCACCATAATGACCACAGAAAACCCAACAAAACCTAAAAGAGACCCCAAAACACGTCAAAAACACCCCAAAGAAGAACTGCATCACTCCAACACTGGAAGAAAACCCCAAATACCATGAATCCACCCCAAAAGTCCCCCTTAACATACCTGATGTTCTCCAAAACCCACAATTTACACTTTTCCATCATGATAACCACAGAAAACCAAAGAAACCCAACAGAGACCCCAAAACACATCAAAAAAAAACCAAAACAGAAAACGATCACCCCCCAAAAAACAGAAGAAAACCCCAAATACCAGGAATCCACCCCAAAAGTCCCCATAAACCTACCTGATGTTCTCCAAAACCCGCAGTTTTCACTTTTCCACCACCATGACCACGGAAAACCCAACGAAACCCAACGGAGACCCCAAAACACGTCAAAAACACCCCAAAGAAGAACAGCATCACCCCCAAAACTGAAAGAAAGTCCCCAAAAAGCACGGATCCAATCCCCAAACCACCCTAAACCTACCTGATGTTCTCCAAAACCAACAATATAAACTTTTCCACCATAATGACCACGGAAAACACAACGAAACCCAACGCAGACCTCAAAACACGTCAAAAACACCCCAAACAAGAACGGCATCACCCCCAAAATTGGAAGAAAATTCACCAAAACCATAGATCCACCCCAAAACCACCATAAACCTACCTGATGTTCTCCAAATCCCAAAGTCCACTCCCAACCACCATAAAACCCATTAGGAACTCAACGAAACGCAACGGAAACTCCAAAACACCTCAAAAACACCCCAAAAGCAAACCGGATCAGAAGAAAATACGTCATTTAACCCCTCAAAAAACTTTAAACCTACCTGATGTTCTCCTAAATGTACAATCCACTCCCAACCACCAGAAAACGCAATTGAAACCCAACAAAAACCAACGGAGACCCCAAAACACGTCAAAAACACCCCAAAAAACAACTGGATCAGAAGAAAAAAATAAAACAAAAACCATGAATTTCCCCCCAAAACCACCCTAAACTCACCTGATCTTCTCCAAATCGACATTTCACTCCCATTCACCATAATGACAAACAAGAACCCAACGAAAACCAATGAAGAACCCAAAACACCTCAAAACCACAGTACAATCAAAACAAAACGCAACAGAGAACCCAAAACACATTAGAAACACCCCAGAAAAGATCGGGACCACCCCAAAAACAGAAGAAAACCCTAAAAAAACAGAAGAAATCCCCCAAAACCATAGATTCACCCCCCAAAAAACCTTAAACTCCCCTGATGTTCTACAAAACCCACAATTTAATATTTTCCACCATGATGACCACGAAAAACCCAACGAAGCCCAAGGGAGACCACAAAACACGTCAAAAACACCCCAAAAAAGAACAGGATAACCCCTAAAAACGAAAGAAAACCCCAAAAGCCATAGATCCACACCAAAAGTCCCCCTAAACCTACCTGATGTTCTCCAAAAGCCACAATTTACGCTTTTTCACCATGATGACCAACATGAACCAAACGAAAACCCAAAGGAGACCCCAAAACACGTCAAAAACACCCCAGAAAAGAAAGGGATCACCCCCAAAATTGGAAGAAAATCCCTCAAAATCATAGATCCACCCCAAAACAGCCGTAAACCTACCTGATGTTCTCCAAAACCCACAATTTACCCTTTTCCACCATGATGACCATGGAAAACACAACGAAACCCAACGGAGACCACAAAACATGTCAAAAACACCCCAAAAAAGAACGGGATAACCCCTAAAAACGAAAGAAAACCCCAAAAGCCATAGATCCACACCAAAAGTCCCCCTAAACCTACCTGATGTTCTCCAAAAGCCACAATTTACGCTTTTTCACCATGATGACCAACATGAACCAAACGAAAAACCAAAGGAGACCCCAAAACACGTCAAAATCACCCCAACAAAGAACTGGATCAAAAAAAAACAAAAAACAAAAACAAAAACAAAAACTATGAATTTCCCCCCAAAACCACCCTATACTCACCTGATCTTCTCCAAATCGACATTTCACTCCCATTCACCATAATGACAAACAAGAACCCAACGAAAACCAATGAAGAACCCAAAACACCTCAAAACCACAGTACAATCAAAACAAAACGCAACAGAGAACACAAAACACATTAGAAACACCCCAGAAAAGATCGGGACCACCCCAAAAACAGAAGAAAACCCTAAAAAAACAGAAGAAATCCCCCAAAACCATAGATTCACCCCCCAAAAAACCTTAAACTCACCTGATGTTCTACAAAACCCACAATTTATTATTTTCCACCATGATGACCACGAAAAACCCAACGAAGCCCAACGGAGACCACAAAACACGTCAAAAACACCCCAAAAAAGAACAGGATAACCCCTAAAAACGAAAGAAAACCCCAAAAGCCATAGATCCACACCAAAAGTCCCCCTAAACCTACCTGATGTTCTCCAAAAGCCACAATTTACGCTTTTTCACCATGATGACCAACATGAACCAAACGAAAAACCAAAGGAGACCCCAAAACACGTCAAAAACACCCCAAAAAAGAAAGGGATCACACCAAAAATGGAAGAAAATCCCTCAAAATCATAGATCCACCCCAAAACAACCCTAAACCTACCTGATGTTCTCCAAAACCCACAATTTAAACTTTTCCACCATGATGACCATGGAAAATACAACGAAACCCAACGGAGACACCAAAACAAGTCAAAAACACCCCAAACAAGAACGGGATAACCCCTAAAAACGAAAGAAAACACCAAAAAACATAGATCCACCCCAAAACCACCCTAAACCTACCTGATGTTCTCCAAAACCAACAATATAAACTTTTCCACCATAATGACCACAGAAAACCCAACAAAACCTAAAAGAGACCCCAAAACACGTCAAAAACACCCCAAAGAAGAACTGCATCACTCCAACACTGGAAGAAAACCCCAAATACCATGAATCCACCCCAAAAGTCCCCCTTAACATACCTGATGTTCTCCAAAACCCACAATTTACACTTTTCCATCATGATAACCACAGAAAACCAAAGAAACCCAACAGAGACCCCAAAACACATCAAAAAAAAACCAAAACAGAAAACGATCACCCCCCAAAAAACAGAAGAAAACCCCAAATACCAGGAATCCACCCCAAAAGTCCCCATAAACCTACCTGATGTTCTCCAAAACCCGCAGTTTTCACTTTTCCACCACCATGACCACGGAAAACCCAACGAAACCCAACGGAGACCCCAAAACACGTCAAAAACACCCCAAAGAAGAACAGCATCACCCCCAAAACTGAAAGAAAGTCCCCAAAAAGCACGGATCCAATCCCCAAACCACCCTAAACCTACCTGATGTTCTCCAAAACCAACAATATAAACTTTTCCACCATAATGACCACGGAAAACACAACGAAACCCAACGCAGACCTCAAAACACGTCAAAAACACCCCAAACAAGAACGGCATCACCCCCAAAATTGGAAGAAAATTCACCAAAACCATAGATCCACCCCAAAACCACCATAAACCTACCTGATGTTCTCCAAATCCCAAAGTCCACTCCCAACCACCATAAAACCCATTAGGAACTCAACGAAACGCAACGGAAACTCCAAAACACCTCAAAAACACCCCAAAAGCAAACCGGATCAGAAGAAAATACGTCATTTAACCCCTCAAAAAACTTTAAACCTACCTGATGTTCTCCTAAATGTACAATCCACTCCCAACCACCAGAAAACGCAATTGAAACCCAACAAAAACCAACGGAGACCCCAAAACACGTCAAAAACACCCCAAAAAACAACTGGATCAGAAGAAAAAAATAAAACAAAAACCATGAATTTCCCCCCAAAACCACCCTAAACTCACCTGATCTTCTCCAAATCGACATTTCACTCCCATTCACCATAATGACAAACAAGAACCCAACGAAAACCAATGAAGAACCCAAAACACCTCAAAACCACAGTACAATCAAAACAAAACGCAACAGAGAACCCAAAACACATTAGAAACACCCCAGAAAAGATCGGGACCACCCCAAAAACAGAAGAAAACCCTAAAAAAACAGAAGAAATCCCCCAAAACCATAGATTCACCCCCCAAAAAACCTTAAACTCACCTGATGTTCTACAAAACCCACAATTTAATATTCTCCACCATGATGACCACGAAAAACCCAACGAAGCCCAAGGGAGACCACAAAACACGTCAAAAACACCCCAAAAAAGAACAGGATAACCCCTAAAAACGAAAGAAAACCCCAAAAGCCATAGATCCACACCAAAAGTCCCCCTAAACCTACCTGATGTTCTCCAAAAGCCACAATTTACGCTTTTTCACCATGATGACCAACATGAACCAAACGAAAACCCAAAGGAGACCCCAAAACACGTCAAAAACACCCCAGAAAAGAAAGGGATCACCCCCAAAATTGGAAGAAAATCCCTCAAAATCATAGATCCACCCCAAAACAGCCGTAAACCTACCTGATGTTCTCCAAAACCCACAATTTACCCTTTTCCACCATGATGACCATGGAAAACACAACGAAACCCAACGGAGACCACAAAACATGTCAAAAACACCCCAAAAAAGAACGGGATAACCCCTAAAAACGAAAGAAAACCCCAAAAGCCATAGATCCACACCAAAAGTCCCCCTAAACCTACCTGATGTTCTCCAAAAGCCACAATTTACGCTTTTTCACCATGATGACCAACATGAACCAAACGAAAAACCAAAGGAGACCCCAAAACACGTCAAAATCACCCCAACAAAGAACTGGATCAAAAAAAAACAAAAAACAAAAACAAAAACAAAAACTATGAATTTCCCCCCAAAACCACCCTATACTCACCTGATCTTCTCCAAATCGACATTTCACTCCCATTCACCATAATGACAAACAAGAACCCAACGAAAACCAATGAAGAACCCAAAACACCTCAAAACCACAGTACAATCAAAACAAAACGCAACAGAGAACACAAAACACATTAGAAACACCCCAGAAAAGATCGGGACCACCCCAAAAACAGAAGAAAACCCTAAAAAAACAGAAGAAATCCCCCAAAACCATAGATTCACCCCCCAAAAAACCTTAAACTCACCTGATGTTCTACAAAACCCACAATTTACCCTTTTCCACCATGATGACCACGAAAAACCCAACGAAGCCCAAGGGAGACCACAAAACACGTCAAAAACACCCCAAAAAAGAACAGGATAACCCCTAAAAACGAAAGAAAACCCCAAAAGCCATAGATCCACACCAAAAGTCCCCCTAAACCTACCTGATGTTCTCCAAAAGCCACAATTTACGCTTTTTCACCATGATGACCAACATGAACCAAACGAAAAACCAAAGGAGACCCCAAAACACGTCAAAAACACCCCAAAAAAGAAAGGGATCACACCAAAAATGGAAGAAAATCCCTCAAAATCATAGATCCACCCCAAAACAACCCTAAACCTACCTGATGTTCTCCAAAACCCACAATTTAAACTTTTCCACCATGATGACCATGGAAAATACAACGAAACCCAACGGAGACACCAAAACAAGTCAAAAACACCCCAAACAAGAACGGGATAACCCCTAAAAACGAAAGAAAACACCAAAAAACATAGATCCACCCCAAAACCACCCTAAACCTACCTGATGTTCTCCAAAACCAACAATATAAACTTTTCCACCATAATGACCACAGAAAACCCAACAAAACCTAAAAGAGACCCCAAAACACGTCAAAAACACCCCAAAGAAGAACTGCATCACTCCAACACTGGAAGAAAACCCCAAATACCATGAATCCACCCCAAAAGTCCCCCTTAACATACCTGATGTTCTCCAAAACCCACAATTTACACTTTTCCATCATGATAACCACAGAAAACCAAAGAAACCCAACAGAGACCCCAAAACACATCAAAAAAAACCAAAACAGAAAACGATCACCCCCCAAAAAACAGAAGAAAACCCCAAATACCAGGAATCCACCCCAAAAGTCCCCATAAACCTACCTGATGTTCTCCAAAACCCGCAGTTTTCACTTTTCCACCACCATGACCACGGAAAACCCAACGAAACCCAACGGAGACCTCAAAACACGTCAAAAACACCCCAAACAAGAACGGCATCACCCCCAAAATTGGAAGAAAATTCACCAAAACCATAGATCCACCCCAAAACCACCATAAACCTACCTGATATTCTCCAAATCCCAAAGTCCACTCCCAACCACCATAAAAACCCATTAGGAACTCAACGAAACGCAACGGAAACTCCAAAACACCTCAAAAACACCCCAAAAGCAAACCGGATCAGAAGAAAATACGTCATTTAACCCCTCAAAAAACTTTAAACCTACCTGATGTTCTCCTAAATGTACAATCCACTCCCAACCACCAGAAAACGCAATTGAAACCCAACAAAAACCAACGGAGACCCCAAAACACGTCAAAAACACCCCAAAAAACAACTGGATCAGAAGAAAAAAATAAAACAAAAACCATGAATTTCCCCCCAAAACCACCCTAAACTCACCTGATCTTCTCCAAATCGACATTTCACTCCCATTCACCATAATGACAAACAAGAACCCAACGAAAACCAATGAAGAACCCAAAACACCTCAAAACCACAGTACAATCAAAACAAAACGCAACAGAGAACACAAAACACATTAGAAACACCCAGAAAAGATCAGGACCACCCCAAAAACAGAAGAAAACCCTAAAAAACAGAAGAAATCCCCCAAAACCATAGATCCACCCCAAAGCCACCCTAAAACTACCCGATGTTCTCTAAAACCTACAATTTACCCTTTTCCACCAGGATGACCACGGAAAACCCAACGAAACCCAAGGGAGACCACAAAACACGTCAAAAACACCCCAAAAAAGAACAGGATAACCCCTAAAAACGAAAGAAAACCCCAAAAGCCATAGATCCACACCAAAAGTCCCCCTAAACCTACCCGATGTTCTCCAAAAGCCACAATTTACGCTTTTTCACCATGATGACCAACATGAACCAAACGAAAAACCAAAGGAGACCCCAAAACACGTCAAAAACACCCCAAAAAAGAAAGGGATCACACCAAAAATGGAAGAAAATCCCTCAAAATCATAGATCCACCCCAAAACAACCCTAAACCTACCTGATGTTCTCCAAAACCCACAATTTAAACTTTTCCACCATGATGACCATGGAAAATACAACGAAACCCAACGGAGACACCAAAACAAGTCAAAAACACCCCAAACAAGAACGGGATAACCCCTAAAAACGAAAGAAAACACCAAAAAACATAGATCCACCCCAAAACCACCCTAAACCTACCTGATGTTCTCCAAAACCAACAATATAAACTTTTCCACCATAATGACCACAGAAAACCCAACAAAACCTAAAAGAGACCCCAAAACACGTCAAAAACACCCCAAAGAAGAACTGCATCACCCCAACACTGGAAGAAAACCCCAAATACCATGAATCCACCCCAAAAGTCCCCCTTAACATACCTGATGTTCTCCAAAACCCACAATTTACACTTTTCCATCATGATAACCACAGAAAACCAAAGAAACCCAACAGAGACCCCAAAACACATCAAAAAAAACCCAAAACAGAAAACGATCACCCCCCAAAAAACAGAAGAAAACCCCAAATACCAGGAATCCACCCCAAAAGTCCCCATAAACCTACCTGATGTTCTCCAAAACCCGCAGTTTTCACTTTTCCACCACCATGACCACGGAAAACCCAACGAAACCCAACGGAGACCCCAAAACACGTCAAAAACACCCCAAAGAAGAACAGCATCACCCCCAAAACTGAAAGAAAGTCCCCAAAAAGCACGGATCCAATCCCCAAACCACCCTAAACCTACCTGATGTTCTCCAAAACCAACAATATAAACTTTTCCACCATAATGACCACGGAAAACACAACGAAACCCAACGCAGACCTCAAAACACGTCAAAAACACCCCAAACAAGAACGGCATCACCCCCAAAATTGGAAGAAAATTCACCAAAACCATAGATCCACCCCAAAACCACCATAAACCTACCTGATATTCTCCAAATCCCAAAGTCCACTCCCAACCACCATAAAACCCATTAGGAACTCAACGAAACGCAACGGAAACTCCAAAACACCTCAAAAACACCCCAAAAGCAAACCGGATCAGAAGAAAATACGTCATTTAACCCCTCAAAAAACTTTAAACCTACCTGATGTTCTCCTAAATGTACAATCCACTCCCAACCACCAGAAAACGCAATTGAAACCCAACAAAAACCAACGGAGACCCCAAAACACGTCAAAAAACACCCCAAAAAACAACTGGATCAGAAGAAAAAAATAAAACAAAAACCATGAATTTCCCCCCAAAACCACCCTAAACTCACCTGATCTTCTCCAAATCGACATTTCACTCCCATTCACCATAATGACAAACAAGAACCCAACGAAAACCAATGAAGAACCCAAAACACCTCAAAACCACAGTACAATCAAAACAAAACGCAACAGAGAACACAAAACACATTAGAAACACCCCAGAAAAGATCGGGACCACCCCAAAAACAGAAGAAAACCCTAAAAAACAGAAGAAATCCCCCAAAACCATAGATCCACCCCAAAGCCACCCTAAAACTACCCGATGTTCTCTAAAACCTACAATTTACACTTTTCCACCAGGATGACCACGGAAAACCCAACGAAACCCAAGGGAGACCACAAAACACGTCAAAACACCCCAGAAAAGAACAGGATAACCCCTAAAAACGAAAGAAAACCCCAAAAGCCATAGATCCACACCAAAAGTCCCCCTAAACCTACCTGATGTTCTCCAAAACCCACAATTTACCCTTTTCCACCATGATGACCATGGAAAATAACAAGAAACCCAACGGAGACACCAAAACAAGTCAAAAACACCCCAAACAAGAACGGCATCACCCCCAAAATTGGAAGAAAATTCACCAAAACCATAGATCCACCCCAAAACCACCATAAACCTACCTGATATTCTCCAAATCCCAAAGTCCACTCCCAACCACCATAAAACCCATTAGGAACTCAACGAAACGCAACGGAAACTCCAAAACACCTCAAAAACACCCCAAAAAGCAAACCGGATCAGAAGAAAATACGTCATTTAACCCCTCAAAAAACTTTAAACCTACCTGATGTTCTCCTAAATGTACAATCCACTCCCAACCACCAGAAAAACGCAATTGAAACCCAACAAAAACCAACGGAGACCCCAAAACACGTCAAAAACACCCCAAAAAACAACTGGATCAGAAGAAAAAAATAAAACAAAAACCATGAATTTCCCCCCAAAACCACCCTAAACTCACCTGATCTTCTCCAAATCGACATTTCACTCCCATTCACCATAATGACAAACAAGAACCCAACGAAAACCAATGAAGAACCCAAAACACCTCAAAACCACAGTACAATCAAAACAAAACGCAACAGAGAACACAAAACACATTAGAAACACCCCAGAAAAGATCGGGACCACCCCAAAAACAGAAGAAAACCCTAAAAAAACAGAAGAAATCCCCCAAAACCATAGATTCACCCCCCAAAAAACCTTAAACTCACCTGATGTTCTACAAAACCCACAATTTATTATTTTCCACCATGATGACCACGAAAAACCCAACGAAGCCCAAGGGAGACCACAAAACACGTCAAAAACACCCCAAAAAAGAACAGGATAACCCCTAAAAACGAAAGAAAACCCCAAAAGCCATAGATCCACACCAAAAGTCCCCCTAAACCTACCTGATGTTCTCCAAAAGCCACAATTTACGCTTTTTCACCATGATGACCAACATGAACCAAACGAAAAACCAAAGGAGACCCCAAAACACGTCAAAAACACCCCAAAAAAGAAAGGGATCACACCAAAAATGGAAGAAAATCCCTCAAAATCATAGATCCACCCCAAAACAACCCTAAACCTACCTGATGTTCTCCAAAACCCACAATTTAAACTTTTCCACCATGATGACCATGGAAAATACAACGAAACCCAACGGAGACACCAAAACAAGTCAAAAACACCCCAAACAAGAACGGGATAACCCCTAAAAACGAAAGAAAACACCAAAAACATAGATCCACCCCAAAACCACCCTAAACCTACCTGATGTTCTCCAAAACCAACAATATAAACTTTTCCACCATAATGACCACAGAAAACCCAACAAAACCTAAAAGAGACCCCAAAACACGTCAAAAACACCCCAAAGAAGAACTGCATCACCCCAACACTGGAAGAAAACCCCAAATACCATGAATCCACCCCAAAAGTCCCCCTTAACATACCTGATGTTCTCCAAAACCCACAATTTACACTTTTCCATCATGATAACCACAGAAAACCAAAGAAACCCAACAGAGACCCCAAAACACATCAAAAAAACCCAAAACAGAAAACGATCACCCCCCAAAAAACAGAAGAAAACCCCAAATACCAGGAATCCACCCCAAAAAGTCCCCATAAACATACCTGATGTTCTCCAAAACCCACAATTTACCCTTTTCCACCATGATGACCACGAAAAACCCAACGAAGCCCAAGGGAGACCACAAAACACGTCAAAAACACCCCAAAAAAGAACAGGATAACCCCTAAAAACGAAAGAAAACCCCAAAAGCCATAGATCCACACCAAAAGTCCCCCTAAACCTACCTGATGTTCTCCAAAAGCCACAATTTACGCTTTTTCACCATGATGACCAACATGAACCAAACGAAAACCCAAAGGAGACCCCAAAACACGTCAAAATCACCCCAACAAAGAACTGGATCAAAAAAACAAAAAACAAAAACAAAAACAAAAACTATGAATTTCCCCCCAAAACCACCCTATACTCACCTGATCTTCTCCAAATCGACATTTCACTCCCATTCACCATAATGACAAACAAGAACCCAACGAAAACCAATGAAGAACCCAAAACACCTCAAAACCACAGTACAATCAAAACAAAACGCAACAGAGAACACAAAACACATTAGAAACACCCCAGAAAAGATCGGGACCACCCCAAAAACAGAAGAAAACCCTAAAAAAACAGAAGAAATCCCCCAAAACCATAGATTCACCCCCCAAAAAACCTTAAACTCACCTGATGTTCTACAAAACCCACAATTTACCCTTTTCCACCATGATGACCACGAAAAACCCAACGAAGCCCAAGGGAGACCACAAAACACGTCAAAAACACCCCAAAAAAGAACAGGATAACCCCTAAAAACGAAAGAAAACCCCAAAAGCCATAGATCCACACCAAAAGTCCCCCTAAACCTACCTGATGTTCTCCAAAAGCCACAATTTACGCTTTTTCACCATGATGACCAACATGAACCAAACGAAAAACCAAAGGAGACCCCAAAACACGTCAAAAACACCCCAAAAAAGAAAGGGATCACACCAAAAATGGAAGAAAATCCCTCAAAATCATAGATCCACCCCAAAACAACCCTAAACCTACCTGATGTTCTCCAAAACCCACAATTTAAACTTTTCCACCATGATGACCATGGAAAATACAACGAAACCCAACGGAGACACCAAAACAAGTCAAAAACACCCCAAACAAGAACGGGATAACCCCTAAAAACGAAAGAAAACACCAAAAAACATAGATCCACCCCAAAACCACCCTAAACCTACCTGATGTTCTCCAAAACCAACAATATAAACTTTTCCACCATAATGACCACAGAAAACCCAACAAAACCTAAAAGAGACCCCAAAACACGTCAAAAACACCCCAAAGAAGAACTGCATCACCCCAACACTGGAAGAAAACCCCAAATACCATGAATCCACCCCAAAAGTCCCCCTTAACATACCTGATGTTCTCCAAAACCCACAATTTACACTTTTCCATCATGATAACCACAGAAAACCAAAGAAACCCAACAGAGACCCCAAAACACATCAAAAAAAACCCAAAACAGAAAACGATCACCCCCCAAAAAACAGAAGAAAACCCCAAATACCAGGAATCCACCCCAAAAGTCCCCATAAACCTACCTGATGTTCTCCAAAACCCGCAGTTTTCACTTTTCCACCACCATGACCACGGAAAACCCAACGAAACCCAACAGAGACCCAAAACACGTCAAAAACACCCCAAAGAAGAACAGCATCACCCCCAAAACTGAAAGAAAGTCCCCAAAAAGCACGGATCCAATCCCCAAACCACCCTAAACCTACATGATGTTCTCCAAAACCAACAATATAAACTTTTCCACAATAATGACCACGGAAAACACAACGAAACCCAACGCAGACCTCAAAACACGTCAAAAACACCCCAAACAAGAACGGCATCACCCCCAAAACTGGAAGAAAATTCACCAAAACCATAGATCCACCCCAAAACCACCATAAACCTACCTGATATTCTCCAAATCCCAAAGTCCACTCCCAACCACCATAAAACCCATTAGGAACTCAACGAAACGCAACGGAAACTCCAAAACACCTCAAAAACACCCCAAAAGCAAACCGGATCAGAAGAAAATACGTCATTTAACCCCTCAAAAAACTTTAAACCTACCTGATGTTCTCCTAAATGTACAATCCACTCCCAACCACCAGAAAACGCAATTGAAACCCAACAAAAACCAACGGAGACCCCAAAACACGTCAAAAACACCCCAAAAAACAACTGGATCAGAAGAAAAAAATAAAACAAAAACCATGAATTTCCCCCCAAAACCACCCTAAACTCACCTGATCTTCTCCAAATCGACATTTCACTCCCATTCACCATAATGACAAACAAGAACCCAACGAAAACCAATGAAGAACCCAAAACACCTCAAAACCACAGTACAATCAAAACAAAACGCAACAGAGAACACAAAACACATTAGAAACACCCCAGAAAAGATCGGGACCACCCCAAAAACAGAAGAAAACCCTAAAAAAACAGAAGAAATCCCCCAAAACCATAGATTCACCCCCCAAAAAACCTTAAACTCACCTGATGTTCTACAAAACCCACAATTTATTATTTTCCACCATGATGACCACGAAAAACCCAACGAAGCCCAAGGGAGACCACAAAACACGTCAAAAACACCCCAAAAAAGAACAGGATAACCCCTAAAAACGAAAGAAAACCCCAAAAGCCATAGATCCACACCAAAAGTCCCCCTAAACCTACCTGATGTTCTCCAAAAGCCACAATTTACGCTTTTTCACCATGATGACCAACATGAACCAAACGAAAACCCAAAGGAGACCCCAAAACACGTCAAAATCACCCCAACAAAGAACTGGATCAAAAAAAACAAAAAACAAAAACAAAAACAAAAACTATGAATTTCCCCCCAAAACCACCCTATACTCACCTGATCTTCTCCAAATCGACATTTCACTCCCATTCACCATAATGACAAACAAGAACCCAACGAAAACCAATGAAGAACCCAAAACACCTCAAAACCACAGTACAATCAAAACAAAACGCAACAGAGAACACAAAACACATTAGAAACACCCCAGAAAAGATCGGGACCACCCCAAAAACAGAAGAAAACCCTAAAAAAACAGAAGAAATCCCCCAAAACCATAGATTCACCCCCCAAAAAACCTTAAACTCACCTGATGTTCTACAAAACCCACAATTTATTATTTTCCACCATGATGACCACGAAAAACCCAACGAAGCCCAAGGGAGACCACAAAACACGTCAAAAACACCCCAAAAAAGAACAGGATAACCCCTAAAAACGAAAGAAAACCCCAAAAGCCATAGATCCACACCAAAAGTCCCCCTAAACCTACCTGATGTTCTCCAAAAGCCACAATTTACGCTTTTTCACCATGATGACCAACATGAACCAAACGAAAAACCAAAGGAGACCCCAAAACACGTCAAAAACACCCCAAAAAAGAAAGGGATCACACCAAAAATGGAAGAAAATCCCTCAAAATCATAGATCCACCCCAAAAACCCTACACCTACCTCATGTTCTCCAAAACCCACAATTTACCCTTTTCCACCATGAAGACCATGGAAAATACAACGAAACCCAACGGAGACACCAAAACAAGTCAAAAACACCCCAAACAAGAACGGGATAACCCCTAAAAACGAAAGAAAACACCAAAAAACATAGATCCACCCCAAAACCACCCTAAACCTACCTGATGTTCTCCAAAACCAACAATATAAACTTTTCCACCATAATGACCACAGAAAACCCAACAAAACCTAAAAGAGACCCCAAAACACGTCAAAAACACCCCAAAGAAGAACTGCATCACCCCAACACTGGAAGAAAACCCCAAATACCATGAATCCACCCCAAAAGTCCCCATAAACCTACCTGATGTTCTCCAAAACCCGCAGTTTTCACTTTTCCACCACCATGACCACGGAAAACCCAACGAAACCCAACGGAGACCTCAAAACACGTCAAAAACACCCCAAACAAGAACGGCATCACCCCCAAAATTGGAAGAAAATTCACCAAAACCATAGATCCACCCCAAAACCACCATAAACCTACCTGATATTCTCTAAATCCCAAAGTCCACTCCCAACCACCATAAAACCCATTAGGAACTCAACGAAACGCAACGGAAACTCCAAAACACCTCAAAAACACCCCAAAAGCAAACCGGATCAGAAGAAAATACGTCATTTAACCCCTCAAAAAACTTTAAACCTACCTGATGTTCTCCTAAATGTACAATCCACTCCCAACCACCAGAAAACGCAATTGAAACCCAACAAAAACCAACGGAGACCCCAAAACACGTCAAAAACACCCCAAAAAACAACTGGATCAGAAGAAAAAAATAAAACAAAAACCATGAATTTCCCCCCAAAACCACCCTAAACTCACCTGATCTTCTCCAAATCGACATTTCACTCCCATTCACCATAATGACAAACAAGAACCCAACGAAAACCAATGAAGAACCCAAAACACCTCAAAACCACAGTACAATCAAAACAAAACGCAACAGAGAACACAAAACACATTAGAAACACCCCAGAAAAGATCGGGACCACCCCAAAAACAGAAGAAAACCCTAAAAAACAGAAGAAATCCCCCAAAACCATAGATCCACCCCAAAGCCACCCTAAAACTACCCGATGTTCTCTAAAACCCACAATTTATTATTTTCCACCAGGATGACCACGGAAAACCCAACGAAACCCAAGGGAGACCACAAAACACGTCAAAAACACCCCAAAAAAGAACAGGATAACCCCTAAAAACGAAAGAAAACCCCAAAAGCCATAGATCCACACCAAAAGTCCCCCTAAACCTACCTGATGTTCTCCAAAAGCCACAATTTACGCTTTTTCACCATGATGACCAACATGAACCAAACGAAAAACCAAAGGAGACCCCAAAACACGTCAAAAACACCCCAAAAAAGAAAGGGATCACACCAAAAATGGAAGAAAATCCCTCAAAATCATAGATCCACCCCAAAACAACCCTAAACCTACCTCATGTTCTCCAAAACCCACAATTTACCCTTTTCCACCATGACGACCATGGAAAATACAACGAAACCCAACGGAGACACCAAAACAAGTCAAAAACACCCCAAACAAGAACGGGATAACCCCTAAAAACGAAAGAAAACACCAAAAAACATAGATCCACCCCAAAACCACCCTAAACCTACCTGATGTTCTCCAAAACCAACAATATAAACTTTTCCACCATAATGACCACAGAAAACCCAACAAAACCTAAAAGAGACCCCAAAACACGTCAAAAACACCCCAAAGAAGAACTGCATCACCCCAACACTGGAAGAAAACCCCAAATACCATGAATCCACCCCAAAAGTCCCCCTTAACATACCTGATGTTCTCCAAAACCCACAATTTACACTTTTCCATCATGATAACCACAGAAAACCAAAGAAACCCAACAGAGACCCCAAAACACATCAAAAAAAACCCAAAACAGAAAACGATCACCCCCCAAAAAACAGAAGAAAACCCCAAATACCAGGAATCCACCCCAAAAGTCCCCATAAACCTACCTGATGTTCTCCAAAACCCGCAATTTTCACTTTTCCACCACCATGACCACGGAAAACCCAACGAAACCCAACAGAGACCCCAAAACACATCAAAAACACCCCAAAGAAGAACAGCATCACCCCCAAAACTGAAAGAAAGTCCCCAAAAAGCACGGATCCAATCCCCAAACCACCCTAAACCTACATGATGTTCTCCAAAACCAACAATATAAACTTTTCCACAATAATGACCACGGAAAACACAACGAAACCCAACGCAGACCTCAAAACACGTCAAAAACACCCCAAACAAGAACGGCATCACCCCCAAAACTGGAAGAAAATTCACCAAAACCATAGATCCACCCCAAAACCACCATAAACCTACCTGATATTCTCCAAATCCCAAAGTCCACTCCCAACCACCATAAAACCCATTAGGAACTCAACGAAACGCAACGGAAACTCCAAAACACCTCAAAAACACCCCAAAAGCAAACCGGATCAGAAGAAAATACGTCATTTAACCCCTCAAAAAACTTTAAACCTACCTGATGTTCTCCTAAATGTACAATCCACTCCCAACCACCAGAAAACGCAATTGAAACCCAACAAAAACCAACGGAGACCCCAAAACACGTCAAAAACACCCCAAAAAACAACTGGATCAGAAGAAAAAAATAAAACAAAAACCATGAATTTCCCCCCAAAACCACCCTAAACTCACCTGATCTTCTCCAAATCGACATTTCACTCCCATTCACCATAATGACAAACAAGAACCCAACGAAAACCAATGAAGAACCCAAAACACCTCAAAACCACAGTACAATCAAAACAAAACGCAACAGAGAACCCAAAACACATTAGAAACACCCCAGAAAAGATCGGGACCACCCCAAAAACAGAAGAAAACCCTAAAAAACAGAAGAAATCCCCCAAAACCATAGATCCACCCCAAAGCCACCCTAAAACTACCCGATGTTCTCTAAAACCTACAATTTACCCTTTTCCACCATGATGACCACGGAAAACCCAACGAAGCCCAAGGGAGACCCAAAGCACGTCAAAAACACCCCAAAAAAGAACAGGATAACCCCTAAAAACGAAAGAAAACCCCAAAAGCCATAGATCCACACCAAAAGTCCCCCTAAACCTACCTGATGTTCTCCAAAAGCCACAATTTACGCTTTTTCACCATGATGACCAACATGAACCAAACGAAAAACCAAAGGAGACCCCAAAACACGTCAAAATCACCCCAACAAAGAACTGGATCAAAAAAAACAAAAACAAAAACAAAAACAAAAACTATGAATTTCCCCCCAAAACCACCTTAAACTCACCTGATCTTCTCCAAATCGACATTTCACTCCCATTCACCATAATGACAAACAAGAACCCAACGAAAACCAATGAAGAACCCAAAACACCTCAAAACCACAGTACAATCAAAACAAAACGCAACAGAGAACCCAAAACACATTAGAAACACCCCAGAAAAGATCGGGACCACCCCAAAAACAGAAGAAAACCCTAAAAAACAGAAGAAGTCCCCCAAAACCATAGATCCACCCCAAAGCCACCCTAAAACTACCCGATGTTCTCTAAAACCTACAATTTACCCTTTTCCACCATGATGACCACGGAAAACCCAACGAAACCCAACGGAGACCACAAAACACGTCAAAAACACCCCAAAAAAGAACAGGATAACCCCTAAAAACGAAAGAAAACCCCAAAAGCCATAGATCCACCCCAAAAGTCCCCATAAACCTACCTGATGTTCTCCAAAACCCGCAGTTTTCACTTTTCCACCACCATGACCACGGAAAACCCAACGAAACCCAACGGAGACCTCAAAACACGTCAAAAACACCCCAAACAAGAACGGCATCACCCCCAAAATTGGAAGAAAATTCACCAAAACCATAGATCCACCCCAAAACCACCATAAACCTACTTGATATTCTCCAAATCCCAAAGTCCACTCCCAACCACCATAAAACCCATTAGGAACTCAACGAAACGCAACGGAAACTCCAAAACACCTCAAAAACACCCCAAAAGCAAACCGGATCAGAAGAAAATACGTCATTTAACCCCTCAAAAAACTTTAAACCTACCTGATGTTCCCCTAAATGTACAATCCACTCCCAACCACCAGAAAACGCAATTGAAACCCAACAAAAACCAACGGAGACCCCAAAACACGTCAAAAACACCCCAAAAAACAACTGGATCAGAAGAAAAAAATAAAACAAAAACCATGAATTTCCCCCCAAAACCACCCTAAACTCACCTGATCTTCTCCAAATCGACATTTCACTCCCATTCACCATAATGACAAACAAGAACCCAACGAAAACCAATGAAGAACCCAAAACACCTCAAAACCACAGTACAATCAAAACAAAACGCAACAGAGAACCCAAAACACATTAGAAACACCCCAGAAAAGATCGGGACCACCCCAAAAACAGAAGAAAACCCTAAAAAACAGAAGAAATCCCCCAAAACCATAGATCCACCCCAAAGCCACCCTAAAACTACCCGATGTTCTCTAAAACCTACAATTTACACTTTTCCACCATGATGACCACGGAAAACCCAACGAAACCCAAGGGAGACCACAAAACACGTCAAAAACACCCCAAAAAAGAACAGGATAACCCCTAAAAACGAAAGAAAACCCCAAAAGCCATAGATCCACACCAAAAGTCCCCCTAAACCTACCTGATGTTCTCCAAAAGCCACAATTTACGCTTTTTCACCATGATGACCAACATGAACCAAACGAAAACCCAAAGGAGACCCCAAAACACGTCAAAAACACCCCAAAAAAGAAAGGGATCACACCAAAAATGGAAGAAAATCCCTCAAAATCATAGATCCACCCCAAAACAACCCTAAACCTACCTGATGTTCTCTAAAACCCACAATTTACCCTTTTCCACCATGACGACCATGGAAAATACAACGAAACCCAACGGAGACACCAAAACAAGTCAAAAACACCCCAAACAAGAACGGGATAACCCCTAAAAACGAAAGAAAACACCAAAAAACATAGATCCACCCCAAAACCACCCTAAACCTACCTGATGTTCTCCAAAACCAACAATATAAACTTTTCCACCATAATGACCACAGAAAACCCAACAAAACCTAAAAGAGACCCCAAAACACGTCAAAAACACCCCAAAGAAGAACTGCATCACCCCAACACTGGAAGAAAACCCCAAATACCATGAATCCACCCCAAAAGTCCCCCTTAACATACCTGATGTTCTCCAAAACCCACAATTTACACTTTTCCATCATGATAACCACAGAAAACCAAAGAAACCCAACAGAGACCCCAAAACACATCAAAAAAAACCCAAAACAGAAAACGATCACCCCCCAAAAAACAGAAGAAAACCCCAAATACCAGGAATCCACCCCAAAAGTCCCCATAAACCTACCTGATGTTCTCCAAAACCCGCAATTTTCACTTTTCCACCACCATGACCACGGAAAACCCAACGAAACCCAACAGAGACCCCAAAACACATCAAAAACACCCCAAAGAAGAACAGCATCACCCCCAAAACTGAAAGAAAGTCCCCAAAAAGCACGGATCCAATCCCCAAACCACCCTAAACCTACATGATGTTCTCCAAAACCAACAATATAAACTTTTCCACAATAATGACCACGGAAAACACAACGAAACCCAACGCAGACCTCAAAACACGTCAAAAACACCCCAAACAAGAACGGCATCACCCCCAAAACTGGAAGAAAATTCACCAAAACCATAGATCCACCCCAAAACCACCATAAACCTACCTGATATTCTCCAAATCCCAAAGTCCACTCCCAACCACCATAAAACCCATTAGGAACTCAACGAAACGCAACGGAAACTCCAAAACACCTCAAAAACACCCCAAAAGCAAACCGGATCAGAAGAAAATACGTCATTTAACCCCTCAAAAAACTTTAAACCTACCTGATGTTCTCCTAAATGTACAATCCACTCCCAACCACCAGAAAACGCAATTGAAACCCAACAAAAACCAACGGAGACCCCAAAACACGTCAAAAACACCCCAAAAAACAACTGGATCAGAAGAAAAAAATAAAACAAAAACCATGAATTTCCCCCCAAAACCACCCTAAACTCACCTGATCTTCTCCAAATCGACATTTCACTCCCATTCACCATAATGACAAACAAGAACCCAACGAAAACCAATGAAGAACCCAAAACACCTCAAAACCACAGTACAATCAAAACAAAACGCAACAGAGAACACAAAACACATTAGAAACACCCCAGAAAAGATCGGGACCACCCCAAAAACAGAAGAAAACCCTAAAAAAACAGAAGAAATCCCCCAAAACCATAGATTCACCCCCCAAAAAACCTTAAACTCACCTGATGTTCTACAAAACCCACAATTTACCCTTTTCCACCATGATGACCACGAAAAACCCAACGAAGCCCAAGGGAGACCACAAAACACGTCAAAAACACCCCAAAAAAGAACAGGATAACCCCTAAAAACGAAAGAAAACCCCAAAAGCCATAGATCCACACCAAAAGTCCCCCTAAACCTACCTGATGTTCTCCAAAAGCCACAATTTACGCTTTTTCACCATGATGACCAACATGAACCAAACGAAAACCCAAAGGAGACCCCAAAACACGTCAAAAACACCCCAACAAAGAACTGGATCAAAAAAAAACAAAAAACAAAAACAAAAACAAAAACTATGAATTTCCCCCCAAAACCACCCTAAACTCACCTGATCTTCTCCAAATCGACATTTCACTCCCATTCACCATAATGACAAACAAGAACCCAACGAAAACCAATGAAGAACCCAAAACACCTCAAAACCACAGTACAATCAAAACAAAACGCAACAGAGAACCCAAAACACATTAGAAACACCCCAGAAAAGATCGGGACCACCCCAAAAACAGAAGAAAACCCTAAAAAACAGAAGAAGTCCCCCAAAACCATAGATCCACCCCAAAGCCACCCTAAAACTACCCGATGTTCTCTAAAACCTACAATTTACCCTTTTCCACCATGATGACAACGGAAAACCCAACGAAACCCAACGGAGACCACAAAACACGTCAAAAACACCCCAAAAAAGAACAGGATAACCCCTAAAAACGAAAGAAAACCCCAAAAGCCATAGATCCACACCAAAAGTCCCCCTAAACCTACCTGATGTTCTCCAAAAGCCACAATTTACACTTTTCCATCATGATAACCACAGAAAACCAAAGAAACCCAACAGAGACCCCAAAACACATCAAAAAAAACCCAAAACAGAAAACGATCACCCCCCAAAAAACAGAAGAAAACCCCAAATACCAGGAATCCACCCCAAAAGTCCCCATAAACCTACCTGATGTTCTCCAAAACCCGCAGTTTTCACTTTTCCACCAGGATGACCACGGAAAACCCAACGAAACCCAAGGGAGACCACAAAACACGTCAAAAACACCCCAAAAAAGAACAGGATAACCCCTAAAAACGAAAGAAAACCCCAAAAGCCATAGATCCACACCAAAAGTCCCCCTAAACCTACCTGATGTTCTCCAAAAGCCACAATTTACGCTTTTTCACCATGATGACCAACATGAACCAAACGAAAACCCAAAGGAGACCCCAAAACACGTCAAAAACACCCCAAAAAAGAAAGGGATCACACCAAAAATGGAAGAAAATCCCTCAAAATCATAGATCCACCCCAAAACAACCCTAAACCTACCTGATGTTCTCCAAAACCCACAATTTAAACTTTTCCACCATGATGACCATGGAAAATACAACGAAACCCAACGGAGACACCAAAACAAGTCAAAAACACCCCAAACAAGAACGGGATAACCCCTAAAAACGAAAGAAAACACCAAAAAACATAGATCCACCCCAAAACCACCCTAAACCTACCTGATGTTCTCCAAAACCAACAATATAAACTTTTCCACCATAATGACCACAGAAAACCCAACAAAACCTAAAAGAGACCCCAAAACACGTCAAAAACACCCCAAAGAAGAACTGCATCACCCCAACACTGGAAGAAAACCCCAAATACCATGAATCCACCCCAAAAGTCCCCCTTAACATACCTGATGTTCTCCAAAACCCACAATTTACACTTTTCCATCATGATAACCACAGAAAACCAAAGAAACCCAACAGAGACCCCAAAACACATCAAAAAAAACCCAAAACAGAAAACGATCACCCCCCAAAAAACAGAAGAAAACCCCAAATACCAGGAATCCACCCCAAAAGTCCCCATAAACCTACCTGATGTTCTCCAAAACCCACAATTTTCACTTTTCCACCACCATGACCACGGAAAACCCAACGAAACCCAACAGAGACCCCAAAACACGTCAAAAACACCCAAAGAAGAACAGCATCACCCCCAAAACTGAAAGAAAGTCCCCAAAAAGCACGGATCCAATCCCAAACCACCCTAAACCTACATGATGTTCTCCAAAAACAACAATATAAACTTTTCCACAATAATGACCACGGAAAACACAACGAAACCCAACGCAGACCTCAAAACACGTCAAAAACACCCCAAACAAGAACGGCATCACCCCCAAAACTGGAAGAAAATTCACCAAAACCATAGATCCACCCCAAAACCACCATAAACCTACCTGATATTCTCCAAATCCCAAAGTCCACTCCCAACCACCATAAAACCCATTAGGAACTCAACGAAACGCAACGGAAACTCCAAAACACCTCAAAAACACCCCAAAAGCAAACCGGATCAGAAGAAAATACGTCATTTAACCCCTCAAAAAACTTTAAACCTACCTGATGTTCTCCTAAATGTACAATCCACTCCCAACCACCAGAAAACGCAATTGAAACCCAACAAAAACCAACGGAGACCCCAAAACACGTCAAAAACACCCCAAAAAACAACTGGATCAGAAGAAAAAAATAAAACAAAAACCATGAATTTCCCCCCAAAACCACCCTAAACTCACCTGATCTTCTCCAAATCGACATTTCACTCCCATTCACCATAATGACAAACAAGAACCCAACGAAAACCAATGAAGAACCCAAAACACCTCAAAACCACAGTACAATCAAAACAAAACGCAACAGAGAACCCAAAACACATTAGAAACACCCCAGAAAAGATCGGGACCACCCCAAAAACAGAGGAAAACCCTAAAAAACAGAAGAAATCCCCCAAAACCATAGATTCACCCCCCAAAAAACCTTAAACTCACCTGATGTTCTACAAAACCCACAATTTACCCTTTTCCACCATGATGACCACGAAAAACCCAACGAAGCCCAAGGGAGACCACAAAACACGTCAAAAACACCCCAAAAAAGAACAGGATAACCCCTAAAAACGAAAGAAAACCCCAAAAGCCATAGATCCACACCAAAAGTCCCCCTAAACCTACCTGATGTTCTCCAAAAGCCACAATTTACACTTTTCCATCATGATAACCACAGAAAACCAAAGAAACCCAACAGAGACCCCAAAACACATCAAAAAAAACCCAAAACAGAAAACGATCACCCCCCAAAAAACAGAAGAAAACCCCAAATACCAGGAATCCACCCCAAAAGTCCCCATAAACCTACCTGATGTTCTCCAAAACCCACAATTTTCACTTTTCCACCACCATGACCACGGAAAACCCAACGAAACCCAACAGAGACCCCAAAACACGTCAAAAACACCCCAAAGAAGAACAGCATCACCCCCAAAACTGAAAGAAAGTCCCCAAAAAGCACGGATCCAATCCCAAACCACCCTAAACCTACATGATGTTCTCCAAAAACAACAATATAAACTTTTCCACAATAATGACCACGGAAAACACAACGAAACCCAACGCAGACCTCAAAACACGTCAAAAACACCCCAAACAAGAACGGCATCACCCCCAAAACTGGAAGAAAATTCACCAAAACCATAGATCCACCCCAAAACCACCATAAACCTACCTGATATTCTCCAAATCCCAAAGTCCACTCCCAACCACCATAAAACCCATTAGGAACTCAACGAAACGCAACGGAAACTCCAAAACACCTCAAAAACACCCCAAAAGCAAACCGGATCAGAAGAAAATACGTCATTTAACCCCTCAAAAAACTTTAAACCTACCTGATGTTCTCCTAAATGTACAATCCACTCCCAACCACCAGAAAACGCAATTGAAACCCAACAAAAACCAACGGAGACCCCAAAACACGTCAAAAACACCCCAAAAAACAACTGGATCAGAAGAAAAAAATAAAACAAAAACCATGAATTTCCCCCCAAAACCACCCTAAACTCACCTGATCTTCTCCAAATCGACATTTCACTCCCATTCACCATAATGACAAACAAGAACCCAACGAAAACCAATGAAGAACCCAAAACACCTCAAAACCACAGTACAATCAAAACAAAACGCAACAGAGAACACAAAACACATTAGAAACACCCCAGAAAAGATCGGGACCACCCCAAAAACAGAGGAAAACCCTAAAAAACAGAAGAAATCCCCCAAAACCATAGATCCACCCCAAAGCCACCCTAAAACTACCCGATGTTCTCTAAAACCTACAATTTACCCTTTTCCACCATGATGACCTCGGAAAACCCAACGAAGCCCAAGGGAGACCCAAAGCACGTCAAAAACACCCCAAAAAAGAACAGGATAACCCCTAAAAACGAAAGAAAACCCCAAAAGCCATAGATCCACACCAAAAGTCCCCCTAAACCTACCTGATGTTCTCCAAAAGCCACAATTTACACTTTTCCATCATGATAACCACAGAAAACCAAAGAAACCCAACAGAGACCCCAAAACACATCAAAAAAACCCAAAACAGAGAACGATCACCCCCCAAAAAACAGAAGGAAACCCCAAATACCAGGAATACACCCCAAAAGTCCCCATAAACCTACCTGATGTTCTCCAAAACCCGCAGTTTTCACTTTTCCACCACCATGACCACGGAAAACCCAACGAAACCCAACGGAGACCTCAAAACACGTCAAAAACACCCCAAACCAGAACGGCATCACCCCCAAAACTGGAATAAAATTCACCAAAACCATAGATCCACCCCAAAACCACCATAAAACTACCCGATGTTCTCTAAAACCTACAATTTACCCTTTTCCACCATGATGACCACGGAAAACCCAACGAAGCCCAAGGGAGACCCAAAGCACGTCAAAAACACCCCAAAAAAGAACAGGATAACCCCTAAAAACGAAAGAAAACCCCAAAAGCCATAGATCCACACCAAAAGTCCCCCTAAACCTACCTGATGTTCTCCAAAAGCCACAATTTACGCTTTTTCACCATGATGACCAACATGAACCAAACGAAAAACCAAAGGAGACCCCAAAACACGTCAAAAACACCCCAAAAAAGAAAGGGATCACACCAAAAATGGAAGAAAATCCCTCAAAATCATAGATCCACCCCAAAACAACCCTAAACCTACCTGATGTTCTCCAAAACCCACAATTTAAACTTTTCCACCATGATGACCATGGAAAATACAACGAAACCCAACGGAGACACCAAAACAAGTCAAAAACACCCCAAACAAGAACGGGATAACCCCTAAAAACGAAAGAAAACACCAAAAAACATAGATCCACCCCAAAACCACCCTAAACCTACCTGATGTTCTCCAAAACCAACAATATAAACTTTTCCACCATAATGACCACAGAAAACCCAACAAAACCTAAAAGAGACCCCAAAACACGTCAAAAACACCCCAAAGAAGAACTGCATCACCCCAACACTGGAAGAAAACCCCAAATACCATGAATCCACCCCAAAAGTCCCCCTTAACATACCTGATGTTCTCCAAAACCCACAATTTACACTTTTCCATCATGATAACCACAGAAAACCAAAGAAACCCAACAGAGACCCCAAAACACATCAAAAAAAACCCAAAACAGAAAACGATCACCCCCCAAAAAACAGAAGAAAACCCCAAATACCAGGAATCCACCCCAAAAGTCCCCATAAACCTACCTGATGTTCTCCAAAACCCACAATTTACCCTTTTCCACCATGATGACCACGAAAAACCCAACGAAGCCCAAGGGAGACCCAAAGCACGTCAAAAACACCCCAAAAAAGAACAGGATAACCCCTAAAAACGAAAGAAAACCCCCAAAGCCATAGATCCACACCAAAAGTCCCCCTAAACGTACCTGATGTTCTCCAAAAGCCACAATTTACGCTTTTTCACCATGATGACCAACATGAACCAAACGAAAACCCAAAGGAGGCCCCAAAACACGTCAAAAACACCCCAGAAAAGAAAGGGATCACCCCCAAAATTGGAAGAAAATCCCTCAAAATCATAGATCCACCCCAAAACAGCCGTAAACCTACCTGATGTTCTCCAAAACCCACAATTTACCCTTTTCCAGCATGATGACCATGGAAAACACAACGAAACCCAACGGAGGCCACAAAACACGTCAAAAACACCCCAAAAAAGAACGGGATAACCCCTAAAAACGAAAGAAAACCCCAAAAGCCATAGATCCACACCAAAAGTCCCCCTAAACCTACCTGATGTTCACCAAAAGCCACAATTTACGCTTTTTCACCATGATGACCAACATGAACCAAACGAAAACCCAAAGGAGACCCCAAAACACGTCAAAATCACCCCAACAAAGAACTGGATCAAAAAAAACAAAAAACAAAAACAAAAACAAAAACTATGAATTTCCCCCCAAAACCACCCTATACTCACCTGATCTTCTCCAAATCGACATTTCACTCCCATTCACCATAATGACAAACAAGAACCCAACGAAAACCAATGAAGAACCCAAAACACCTCAAAACCACAGTACAATCAAAACAAAACGCAACAGAGAACACAAAACACATTAGAAACACCCCAGAAAAGATCGGGACCACCCCAAAAACAGAAGAAAACCCTAAAAAAACAGAAGAAATCCCCCAAAACCATAGATTCACCCCCCAAAAAACCTTAAACTCACCTGATGTTCTACAAAACCCACAATTTACCCTTTTCCACCATGATGACCACGAAAAACCCAACGAAGCCCAAGGGAGACCACAAAACACGTCAAAAACACCCCAAAAAAGAACAGGATAACCCCTAAAAACGAAAGAAAACCCCAAAAGCCATAGATCCACACCAAAAGTCCCCCTAAACCTACCTGATGTTCTCCAAAAGCCACAATTTACGCTTTTTCACCATGATGACCAACATGAACCAAACGAAAACCCAAAGGAGTCCCCAAAACACGTCAAAAACACCCCAAAAAACAACTGGATCCAAAACAAAAACAAAAACAACAACAAAAAATATGAATTTCCCCCCAAAACCACCCTAAACTCACCTGATCTTCTCCAAATCGACATTTCACTCCCTTTCACCACAATGACAAACAAGAACCCAACGAAAACCAATGAAGAACCCAAAACACCTCAAAACCACAGTACAATCAAAACAAAACGCAACAGAGAACACAAAACACATTAGAAACACCCCAGAAAAGATCAGGACCACCCCAAAAACAGAAGAAAACCCTAAAAAACAGAAGAAGTCCCCCAAAACCATAGATTCACCCCCCAAAAAACCTTAAACTCACCTGATGTTCTACAAAACCCACAATTTAATATTTCCTACCTTGATGACCACGAAAAACCCAACGAAGCCCAAGGGAGACCACAAAACACGTCAAAAACACCCCAAAAAGAACAGGATAACCCCTAAAAACGAAAGAAAACCCCAAAAGCCATAGATCCACACCAAAAGTCCCCCTAAACCTACCTGATGTTCTCCAAAAGCCACAATTTACGCTTTTTCACCATGATGACCAACATGAACCAAACGAAAACCCAAAGGAGACCCCAAAACACGTCAAAAACACCCCAAAAAAGAACAGGATAACCCCTAAAAACGAAAGAAAACCCCAAAAGCCATAGATCCACACCAAAAGTCCCCCTAAACCTACCTGATGTTCTCCAAAAGCCACAATTTACCCTTTTCCACCATGATGACCATGGAAAACACAACAAAACCCAACGGAGACCCCAAAACAAGTCAAAAACACCCCAAACAAGAACGGGATAACCCCTAAAAACGAAAGAAAACACCAAAAACCATAGATCCACCCCAAAACCACCATAAACCTACCTGATATTCTCCAAAACCAACAATTTAAACTTTTCCACAATAATGACCACGGAAAACCCAACGAAACACAACGGAGACCCCAAAACACGTCAAAAACACGCCAAAAAAAGAACTGGATAAGAAGAAAAAACCCCAAAACTATGAATTTTCCCCCCAAACAACCCTAAACTCACCTGATCTTCTCCAAAACCAAAAATGCACTTCCATTTACCTTAACGACAGACGAGAACCCAACGAAACCCAAGGGAGACCCAAAAACACGTCAAAAACACCCCAAACAAGAACAGGATCACCCCCCAAAACGAAAGAAAACCCCAAAAACACGGATCCAATCCCCAAACCACCCTAAACCTACCTGATGTTCTCCAAATCCCAAAGTCCACTCCCAACCACCAGAAAACCCATTAGGAACTCAACGAAACGCAACGCAAACCCCAAAACACCTCAAAAACACCCCAAAAGCAAACCGGATCAGAAGAAAATACGTCATTTAACCCCCAAAAAATATTAAACCTACCTGATGTTCTCCTAAATGTACAATCCACTCCCAACCACCAGAAAACCCAATGGAAACCTAACAAAATCCAATGGAGACCACAAAACACGTCCAAAACACCCCAAAAAATAACTAGACTTAAAGAAAAAAATAAAACAAAAACCATGAATTTCCCCCCAAAACCACCCTAAACTCACCTGATCTTCTCCAAATCCCACATTTCACTCCCATTCACCATCATGACCAACCAGAACCCAACAAAACCCAGTGAAGACCCCAAAACACCAAAAAACATCCCCAAAATCAACACAGATCCTAAAAACAAAACAAAACAAAACAAAACATCATGATTTTACCACAAAAAAAAAATAAAATAAACTCACCTGATGTTCTCCAAAACCCACAATTTAACCTTTTCCACCACGATGACCACGGAAAACCCAACGAAACCCAAGGGAGACCCCAAAACACGTCAAAAACACGCCAAAAATGAACTCGATAAGAAGAAAAAAACCCAAAACTATGAATTTTCCCCCCAAACAACCCTAAACTCACCTGATCTTCTCCAAAACCAAAAATGCACTTCCATTTACCTTAACGACAGACGAGAACCCAACGAAACCCAAGGGAGACCCAAAAACACGTCAAAAACACCCCAAACAAGAACAGCATCACCCCCCAAAAACGAAAGAAAACCCCAAAAAGCACGGATCCAATCCCCAAACCACCCTAAACCTACCTGATGTTCTCCAAATCCCAAAGTCCACTCCCAACCACCAGAAAACCCATTAGGAACTCAACGAAACGCAACGCAAACCCCAAAACACCTCAAAAACACCCCAAGAAACAACTGGATCAGAAGAAAAAAATAAAACAAAAACCATGAATTTCCACCAAAAACAACCCTAAACTCACCTGATCTTCTCCAAATCCCACATTTCACTCCCATTCAACATCATGACCAACAAGAACCCAACGAAACCCAACGAAGACCCCAAAACACCTCAAAACAACCCCAAAATCAACCCAGATCCTAAAAAAAAAAAACCAAAATGCCATGATTTCACCCCAAAAAAAACTTAAACCTACCTGATCTTCTCCAAACCCCACAATCCACTCCTATTTAACATAATGACCAACAAGAACAAAACAAAACGCAACGGAGAACCCAAAACACGTCAAAAACACCCCAGAAAAGATCGGGACCACCCCAAAAACAGAAGAAAACCCTAAAAAACAGAAGAAATCCCCCAAAACCATAAATTCACCCCCCAAAAAACCTTAAACTCACCTGATGTTCTACAAAACCCACAATTTAATATTTTCCACCATGATGACCACGAAAAACCCAACAAAATCCAACGGAGACCCCAAAGCACGTCAAAAACACCCCAAAAAAGAACAGGATAACCCCTAAAAACGAAAGAAAACCCCAAAAGCCATAGATCCACACCAAAAGTCCCCCTAAACCTACCTGATGTTCTCCAAAAGCCACAATTTACGCTTTTCCACCATGATGACCAACATGAACCAAACGAAAAACCAAAGGAGACCCCAAAACACGTCAAAAACACCCCAAAAAACAAAGGGATCACCCCCAAAATTGGAAGAAAATCCCTCAAAATCATAGATCCACCCCAAAACAACCCTAAACCTACCTGATGTTCTCCAAAACCCACAATTTACACTTTTCCACCATGATGACCATGGAAAACACAACGAAACCCAACGGAGACCCCAAAACAAGTCAAAAACACCCCAAACAAGAACGGGATAACCCCTAAAAACGAAAGAATACACCAAAAACCATAGATCCACCCCAAAACCACCCTAATCCTACCTGATATTCTCCAAAACCAACAATTTAAACTTTTCCACAATAATGACCACGGAAAACCCAACGAAACACAACGGAGACCACAAAACACGTCAAAAACACCCCAAAAAAGAACTGGATAAGAAGAAAAAAACCCAAAACTATGAATTTTCCCCCCAAACCACCCTAAACTCACCTGATCTTCTCCAAAACCAAAAATGCACTTCCATTTACCTTAACGACAGATGAGAACCCAACGAAACCCAAGGGAGACCCAAAAACACGTCAAAAACACCCCAAACAAGAACAGCATCACCCCCAAAAACGAAAGAAAACCCCAAAAAGCACGGATCCAATCCCCAAACCACCCTAAACCTACCTGATGTTCTCCAAATCCCAAAGTCCACTCCCAACCACCAGAAAACCCATTAGGAACTCAACGAAACGCAACGCAAACCCCAAAACACCTCAGAAACACCCAAAAAAACCAACTGGATCAGAAGAAAAAAATAAAACAAAAACCATGGATTTCCCCCAAAAACAATCCTAAACTCACCTGATCTTCTCCAAATCCCACATTTCACTCCCATTCAACATCATGACCAACAAGAACCCAACGAAACCCAACGAAGACCTAAAACACCTCAAAACAACCCCAAAATCAACCCAGATCCTAAAAAAAAAATAACAAAATGCCATGATTTCACCCCAAAAAAACCTTAAACCTACCTGATGTTCTCCTAAATGTACAATCCACTCCCAACCACCATAAAACCCATTAGGAACTCAACGAAACGCAACGGAAATCCCAAAACACGTCAAAAACACCCCAACAAAGAACTGGGTCAAAAAAAAAACAAAAACAAAACCAAAAACTATGAATTTCCCCCCAAAACCACCCTAAACCTACCTGATGTTCTCCAAAAGCCACAATTTACGCTTTTCCACCATGATGACCAACATGAACCAAACGAAAAACCAAAGGAGACCCCAAAACACGTCAAAAACACCCCAAAAAACAAAGGGATCACCCCCAAAATTGGAAGAAAATCCCTCAAAATCATAGATGCACCCCAAAACAACCCTAAACCTACCTGATATTCTCCAAATCCCAAAGTCCACTCCCAACCACCTTAAAACCCATTAGGAACTCAACGAAACGCAACGGAAACACCAAAACATGTCAAGAACACCCCAAAGCGAACCGGATCATAAGAAAAAACGTGATTTAACCCCCCAAAAAACCTTAAACCTACCTGATGTTCTCCTAAATGTACAATCCACTCCCAACCACCAGAAAACCCATTAGAAACTCAACGAAATGCAACGGAAACCCCAAAACACGTAAAAAAAACACCCCAACAAAGAACTGGATCAAAAAAACAAAAACAAAAACAAAAACAAAAACAAAAGCTATGAATTTCCCCCCAAAACCACCCTAAACCTACCTGATGTTCTCCAAAACCAACAATTTAAACTTTTCCACCATAATGACCACGGAAAACACAACGAAACCCAACGCAGACCCCAAAACACGTCAAAAACACCCCAAACAAGAACGGCATCACCCCCAAAATTGGAAGAAAATTCACCAAAACCATAGATCCACCCCAAAACCACCATAAACCTACCTGATATTCTCCAAATCCCAAAGTCCACTCCCAACCACCATAAAACCCATTAGGAACTCAACGAAACGCAACGCAAACCCCAAAACACCTCAAAAACACCCCAAAAGCAAACCGGAGCAGAAGAAAATAAGTCATTTAACACCCAAAAAATATTAAACCTACCTGATGTTCTCCTAAATGTACAATCCACTCCCAACCACCAGAATACCCAATGGAAACCTAACAAAATCCAATGGAGACCACAAAACACGTCCAAAACACCCCAAAAAATAACTAGACTTGAAGAAAAAAATAAAACAAAAACCATGAATTTCCCCCCAAAACCACCCTAAACTCACCTGATCTTCTCCAAATCCCACATTTCACTCCCATTCACCATCATGACCAACCAGAACCCAACAAAACCCAATGAAGACCCCAAAACACCAAAAAAACACCCCAAAATCAACACAGATCCTAAAAACAAAACAAAACAAAACAAAATGCCATGATTTCACCACAAAAAAAAAAAAATAAAATAAACCTACCTGATGTTCTCCAAAACCCACAATTTAACCTTTTCCACCACGATGACCACGGAAAACCCAACGAAACCCAAGGGAGACCCCAAAACACGTCAAAAACACGCCAAAAAAGAACTGGATAAGAAGAAAAAAACCCAAAACTATGAATTTTCCCCCCAAACCACCCTAAACTCACCTGATCTTCTCCAAAACCAAAAATGCACTTCCATTTACCTTAACGACAGACGAGAACCCAACGAAACCCAAGGGAGACCCAAAAACACGTCAAAAACACCCCAAACAAGAACAGGATCACCCCCAAAAACGAAAGAAAACCCCAAAAAGCACGGATCCAATCCCAAAACCACACTAAACCTACCTGATGTTCTCCTAAATGTACAATCCACTCCCAACCACCATAAAACCCATTAGGAACTCAACGAAACGCAACGGAAACCACAAAACACCTCAAAAACACCCCAAAGCCAACCGAATCAGAACAAAAAACGTCATTTAACCAAAAAAAACCCTTAAACCTACCTGATGTTCTCCTAAATGTACAATCCACTCCCAACCACCAGAAAACCCAATGGAAACCCAACAAAACCCAACGGAGACCCCAAAACACATCAAAAACACCCCAAAAAACAACTGGATCAGAAGAAAAAAATAAAACAAAAACCATGAATTTCCCCCCAAAACCACCCTAAACTCACCTGATCTTCTCCAAATCCCACATTTCACTCCCATTCAACATCATGACCAACAAGAACCCAACGAAACCCAACGAAGACCCAAAAACACCTCAAAACAACCCCAAAATCAACCCAGATCCTAAAAAAAAAAAAAAGCCATGATTTCACCCCAAAAAAAACTTAAACCTACCTGATCTTCTCCAAACCCCACAATCCACTCCTATTTAAAATAATGACCAACAAGAACAAAACAAAACGCAACGGAGAACCCAAAAGACGTCAAAAACACCCCAGAAAAGATCGGGACCACCCCAAAAACCAGAAGAAAACCCTAAAAAACAGAAGAAATCCCCCAAAACCATAGATTCACCCCCCAAAAAACCTTAAACTCACCTGATGTTCTACAAAACCCACAATTTAATATTTTCCACCATGATGACCACGAAAAACCCAACGAAGCCCAAGGGAGACCCAAAGCACGTCAAAAACACCCCAAAAAAGAACAGGATAACCCCTAAAAACGAAAGAAAACCCCCAAAGCCATAGATCCACACCAAAAGTCCCCCTAAACCTACCTGATGTTCTCCAAAAGCCACAATTTACGCTTTTCCACCATGATGACCAACATGAACCAAATGAAAAACCAAAGGAGACCCCAAAACACGTCAAAAACACCCCAAAAAACAAAGGGATCACCCCCAAAATTGGAAGAAAATCCCTCAAAATCATAGATGCACCCCAAAACAACCCTAAACCTACCTGATATTCTCCAAATCCCAAAGTCCACTCCCAACCACCATAAAACCCATTAGGAACTCAACGAAACGCAACGGAAACACCAAAACATGTCAAGAACACCCCAAAGCGAACCGGATCATAAGAAAAAACGTGATTTAACCCCCCAAAAAACCTTAAACCTACCTGATGTTCTCCTAAATGTACAATCCACTCCCAACCACCATAAAACCCATTAGAAACTCAACGAAATGCAACGGAAACCCCAAAACACGTAAAAAAACACCCCAACAAAGAACTGGATCAAAAAAACAAAAACAAAAACAAAAACAAAAACAAAAACAAAAACAAAAACAAAAACAAAAGCTATGAATTTCCCCCCAAAACCACCCTAAACCTACCTGATGTTCTCCAAAACCAACAATTTAAACTTTTCCACCATAATGACCACGGAAAACACAACGAAACGCAACGCAAACCCCAAAACACCTCAAAAACACCCCAAAAGCAAACCGGAGCAGAAGAAAATAAGTCATTTAACCCCCAAAAAATATTAAACCTACCTGATGTTCTCCTAAATGTACAATCCACTCCCAACCACCAGAATACCCAATGGAAACCTAACAAAATCCAATGGAGACCACAAAACACGTCCAAAACACCCCAAAAAATAACTAGACTTGAAGAAAAAAATAAAACAAAAACCATGAATTTCCCCCCAAAACCACCCTAAACTCACCTGATCTTCTTGAAATTCCACATTTCACTCCCATTCACCATCATGACCAACCAGAACCCAACAAAACCCAATGAAGACCCCAAAACACCAAAAAAAACACCCCAAAATCAACACAGATCCTAAAAACAAAACAAAACAAAACAAAATGCCATGATTTCACCACAAAAAAAAATAAAATAAAATAAACCTACCTGATGTTCTCCAAAACCCACAATTTAACCTTTTCCACCACGATGACCACGGAAAACCCAACGAAACCCAAGGGAGACCCCAAAACACGTCGAAAACACGCCAAAAAAGAACTGGATAAGAAGAAAAAAACCCAAAACTATGAATTTTCCCCCCAAACCACCCTAAACTCACCTGATCTTCTCCAAAACCAAAAATGCACTTCCATTTACCTTAACGACAGACGAGAACCCAACGAAACCCAAGGGAGACCCAAAAACACGTCAAAAACACCCCAAACAAGAACAGGATCACCCCCAAAAACGAAAGAAAACCCCAAAAAGCACGGATCCAATCCCAAAACCACACTAAACCTACCTGATGTTCTCCTAAATGTACAATCCACTCCCAACCACCATAAAACCCATTAGGAACTCAACGAAACGCAACGGAAACCACAAAACACCTCAAAAACACCCCAAAGCCAACCGAATCAGAACAAAAAACGTCATTTAACCAAAAAAAACCCTTAAACCTACCTGATGTTCTCCTAAATGTACAATCCACTCCCAACCACCAGAAAACCCAATGGAAACCCAACAAAACCCAACGGAGACCCCAAAACACATCAAAAACACCCCAAAAAACAACTGGATAAGAAGAAAAAAATAAAACAAAAAACATGAATTTCCACCCAAAACCACCCTAAACTCACCTGATCTTCTCCAAATCCCACATTTCACTCCCATTCAACATCATGACCAACAAGAACCCAACGAAACCCAACGAAGACCCCAAAACACCTCAAAACAACCCCAAAATCAACCCAGATCCTAAAAAAAAAAAAAAGCCATGATTTCACCCCAAAAAAAACTTAAACCTACCTGATCTTCTCCAAACCCCACAATCCACTCCTATTTAAAATAATGACCAACAAGAACAAAACAAAACGCAACGGAGAACCCAAAACACGTCAAAAACACCCCAGAAAAGATCGGGACCACCCCAAAAACCAGAAGAAAACCCTAAAAAACAGAAGAAATCCCCAAAAACCATAGATTCACCCCCCAAAAAACCTTAAACTCACCTGATGTTCTACAAAACCCACAATTTAATATTTTCCACCATGATGACCACGAAAAACCCAACAAAACCCAACGGAGACCCCAAAGCACGACAAAAACACCCCAAAAAAGAACAGGATAACCCCTAAAAACGAAAGAAAACCCCAAATGCCATAGATCCACACCAAAAGTCCCCCTAAACCTACCTGATGTTCTCCAAAAGCCACAATTTACGCTTTTTCACCATGATGACCAACATGAACCAAACGAAAAACCAAAGGAGACCCCAAAACACGTCAAAAACACCCCAAAAAACAAAGGGATCACCCCCAAAATTGGAAGAAAATCCCTCAAAATCATAGATGCACCCCAAAACAACCCTAATCCTACCTGATATTCTCCAAATCCCAAAGTCCACTCCCAACCACCATAAAACCCATTAGGAACTCAACGAAACGCAACGGAAACACCAAAACATGTCAAGAACACCCCAAAGCGAACCGGATCATAAGAAAAAACGTGATTTAACCCCCCAAAAAACCTTAAACCTACCTGATGTTCTCCTAAATGTACAATCCACTCCCAACCACCATAAAACCCATTAGAAACTCAACGAAATGCAACGGAAACCCCAAAACACGTAAAAAAACACCCCAACAAAGAACTGGATCAAAAAAAAACAAAAACAAAAACAAAAACAAAAACAAAAACAAAAGCTATGAATTTCCCCCCAAAACCACCCTAAACCTACCTGATGTTCTCCAAAACCAACAATTTAAACTTTTCCACCATAATGACCACGGAAAACACAACGAAACCCAACGTAGACCCCAAAACACGTCAAAAACACCCCAAACAAGAACGGCATCACCCCCAAAATTGGAAGAAAATTCACCAAAACCATAGATCCACCCCAAAACCACCATAAACCTACCTGATATTCTCCAAATCCCAAAGTCCACTCCCAACCACCATAAAACCCATTAGGAACTCAACGAAACGCAACGCAAACCCCAAAACACCTCAAAAACACCCCAAAAGCAAACCGGAGCAGAAGAAAATAAGTCATTTAACCCCCAAAAAAATATTAAACCTACCTGATGTTCTCCTAAATGTACAATCCACTCCCAACCACCAGAATACCCAATGGAAACCTAACAAAATCCAATGGAGACCACAAAACACGTCCAAAACACCCCAAAAAATAACTAGACTTGAAGAAAAAAATAAAACAAAAACCATGAATTTCCCCCCAAAACCACCCTAAACTCACCTGATCTTCTCCAAATCCCACATTTCACTCCCATTCACCATCATGACCAACCAGAACCCAACAAAACCCAATGAAGACCCCAAAACACCAAAAAAACCACCCCAAAATCAACACAGATCCTAAAAACAAAACAAAACAAAACAAAATGCCATGATTTCACCACAAAAAAAAATAAAATAAACCTACCTGATGTTCTCCAAAACCCACAATTTAACCTTTTCCACCACGATGACCATGGAAAACCCAACGAAACCCAAGGGAGACCCCAAAACACGTCAAAAACACGCCAAAAAAGAACTGGATAAGAAGAAAAAAACCCAAAACTATGAATTTTCCCCCCAAACCACCCTAAACTCACCTGATCTTCTCCAAAACCAAAAATGCACTTCCATTTACCTTAACGACAGACGAGAACCCAACGAAACCCAAGGGAGACCCAAAAACACGTCAAAAACACCCCAAACAAGAACAGGATCACCCCCAAAAACGAAAGAAAACCCCAAAAAGCACGGATCCAATCCCAAAACCACACTAAACCTACCTGATGTTCTCCTAAATGTACAATCCACTCCCAACCACCATAAAACCCATTAGGAACTCAACAAAACGCAACGGAAACCACAAAACACCTCAAAAACACCCCAAAGCCAACCGAATCAGAACAAAAAACGTCATTTAACCAAAAAAAACCCTTAAACCTACCTGATGTTCTCCTAAATGTACAATCCACTCCCAACCACCAGAAAACCCAATGGAAACCCAACAAAACCCAACGGAGACCCCAAAACACATCAAAAACACCCCAAAAAACAACTGGATCAGAAGAAAAAAATAAAACAAAAACCATGAATTTCCCCCCAAAACCACCCTAAACTCACCTGATCTTCTCCAAATCCCACATTTCACTCCCATTCAACATCATGACCAACAAGAACCCAACGAAGACCCCAAAACACCTCAAAACAACCCCAAAATCAACCCAGATCCTAAAAAAAAAATAACAAAATGCCATGATTTAACCCCCAAAAAACCTTAAACCTACATGATCTTCTCCAAAACCCACAATCCACTCCTATTTAACATAATGACCAACAAGAACAAAACAAAACGCAACGGAGAACCCAAAACACGTCAAAAACACCCCAGAAAAGATCGGGACCACCCCAAAAACAGAAGAAAACCCTAAAAAACAGAAGAAATCCCCAAAAACCATAGATTCACCCCCCAAAAAACCTTAAACTCACCTGATGTTCGACAAAACCCACAATTTAATATTTTCCACCATGATGACCACGAAAAACCCAACGAAGCCCAAGGGAGACCCAAAGCACGTCAAAAACACCCCAAAAAAGAACAGGATAACCCCTAAAAATGAAAGAAAACCCCCAAAGCCATAGATCCACACCAAAAGTCCCCCTAAACCTACCTGATGTTCTCCAAAAGCCACAATTTACGCTTTTCCACCATGATGACCAACATGAACCAAACGAAAAACCAAAGGAGACCCCAAAACACGTCAAAAACACCCCAAAAAACAAAGGGATCACCCCCAAAATTGGAAGAAAATCCCTCAAAATCATAGATCCACCCCAAAACAGCCGTAAACCTACCTGATATTCTCCAAATCCCAAAGTCCACTCCCAACCACCTTAAAACCCATTAGGAACTCAACGAAACGCAACGGAAACACCAAAACATGTCAAGAACACCCCAAAGTGAACCGGATCATAAGAAAAAACGTGATTTAACGCCCAAAAAAACCTTAAACCTACCTGATGTTCTCCTAAATGTACAATCCACTCCCAACCACCATAAAACCCATTAGAAACTCAACGAAATGCAACAGAAACCCCAAAACACGTAAAAAAACACCCCAACAAAGAACTGGATCAAAAAAAAACAAAACAAAAACAAAAACAAAAACAAAAACAAAAACAAAAGCTATGAATTTCCCCCCAAAACCACCCTAAACCTACATGATGTTCTCCAAAACCAACAATTTAAACTTTTCCACCATAATGACCACGGAAAACACAACGAAACACAACGCAGACCCCAAAACACGTCAAAAACACCCCAAACAAGAACGGCATCACCCCCAAAATTGGAAGAAAATTCACCAAAACCATAGATCCACCCCAAAACCACCATAAACCTACCTGATATTCTCCAAATCCCAAAGTCCACTCCCAACCACCATAAAACCCATTAGGAACTCAACGAAACGCAACGCAAACCCCAAAACACCTCAAAAACACCCCAAAAGCAAACCGGAGCAGAAGAAAATAAGTCATTTAACCCCCAAAAAATATTAAACCTACCTGATGTTCTCCTAAATGTACAATCCACTCCCAACCACCAGAATACCCAATGGAAACCTAACAAAATCCAATGGAGACCACAAAACACGTCAAAAACACCCCAAAAAATAACTAGACTTGAAGAAAAAAATAAAACAAAAACCATGAATTTCCCCCCAAAACCACCCTAAACTCACCTGATCTTCTCCAAATCCCACATTTCACTCCCATTCAACATCATGACCAACAAGAACCCAACGAAGACCCCAAAACACCTCAAAACAACCCCAAAATCAACCCAGATCCTAAAAAAAAAATAACAAAATGCCATGATTTAACCCCCAAAAAACCTTAAACCTACCTGATCTTCTCCAAAACCCACAATCCACTCCTATTTAACATAATGACCAACAAGAACAAAACAAAACGCAACGGAGAACCCAAAACACGTCAAAAACACCCCAGAAAAGATCGGGACCACCCCAAAAACAGAAGAAAACCCTAAAAAACAGAAGAAATCCCCCAAAACCATAGATTCACCCCCCAAAAAACCTTAAACTCACCTGATGTTCTACAAAACCCACAATTTAATATTTTCCACCATGATGACCACGAAAAACCCAACGAAGCCCAAGGGAGACCCAAAGCACGTCAAAAACACCCCCAAAAAGAACAGGATAACCCCTAAAAACGAAAGAAAACCCCCAAAGCCATAGATCCACACCAAAAGTCCCCCTAAACCTACCTGATGTTCTCCAAAAGCCACAATTTACGCTTTTCCACCATGATGACCAACATGAACCAAACGAAAAACCAAAGGAGACCCCAAAACACGTCAAAAACACCCCAAAAAACAAAGGGATCACCCCCAAAATTGGAAGAAAATCCCTCAAAATCATAGATGCACCCCAAAACAACCCTAAACCTACCTGATATTCTCCAAATCCCAAAGTCCACTCCCAACCACCTTAAAACCCATTAGGAACTCAACGAAACGCAACGGAAACACCAAAACATGTCAAGAACACCCCAAAGCGAACCGGATCATAAGAAAAAACGTGATTTAACCCCCCAAAAAACCTTAAACCTAACCTGATGTTCTCCAAAACCCACAATTTATCCTTTTCCACCATAATGACCAACGAGAACACAACAAAACCCAACGGAGACCCCAAAACACGTAAAAAACACCCCAACAAAGAACATGATCAAAAAAAACAAAAACAAAAACAAAAACAAAAGCTATGAATTTCCCCCCAAAACCACCCTAAACCTACCTGATGTTCTCCAAAACCAACAATTTAAACTTTTCCACCATAATGACCACGGAAAACACAACGAAACCCAACGCAGACCCCAAAACACGTCAAAAACACCCCAAACAAGAACGGCATCACCCCCAAAATTGGAAGAAAATTCACCAAAACCATAGATCCACCCCAAAACCACCATAAACCTACCTGATATTCTCCAAATCCCAAAGTCCACTCCCAACCACCATAAAACCCATTAGGAACTCAACGAAACGCAACGCAAACCCCAAAACACCTCAAAAACACCCCAAAAGCAAACCGGAGCAGAAGAAAATAAGTCATTTAACCCCCCAAAAATATTAAACCTACCTGATGTTCTCCTAAATGTACAATCCACTCCCAACCACCAGAATACCCAATGGAAACCTAACAAAATCCAATGGAGACCACAAAACACGTCCAAAACACCCCAAAAAATAACTAGACTTGAAGAAAAAAATAAAACAAAAACCATGAATTTCCCCCCAAAACCACCCTAAACTCACCTGATCTTCTCCAAATCCCACATTTCACTCCCATTCACCATCATGACCAACCAGAACCCAACAAAACCCAATGAAGACCCCAAAACACCAAAAAAACACCCCAAAATCAACACAGATCCTAAAAACAAAACAAAACAAAACAAAATGCCATGATTTCACCACAAAAAAAAAAAATAAAATAAACCTACCTGATGTTCTCCAAAACCCACAATTTAACCTTTTCCACCACGATGACCATGGAAAACCCAACGAAACCCAATGGAGACCCCAAAACACGTCAAAAACACGCCAAAAAAGAACTGGATAAGAAGAAAAAACCCCAAAACTATGAATTTTCCCCCCAAACCACCCTAAACTCACCTGATCTTCTCCAAAACCAAAAATGCACTTCCATTTACCTTAACGACAGACGAGAACCCAACGAAACCCAAGGGAGACCCAAAAACACGTCAAAAACACCCCAAACAAGAACAGGATCACCCCCAAAAACGAAAGAAAACCCCAAAAAGCACGGATCCAATCCCAAAACCACACTAAACCTACCTGATGTTCTCCTAAATGTACAATCCACTCCCAACCACCATAAAACCCATTTGGAACTCAACGAAACGCAACGGAAACCACAAAACACCTCAAAAACACCCCAAAGCCAACCGAATCAGAACAAAAAACGTCATTTAACCAAAAAAAACCCTTAAACCTACCTGATGTTCTCCTAAATGTACAATCCACTCCCAACCACCAGAAAACCCAATGGAAACCCAACAAAACCCAACGGAGACCCCAAAACACATCAAAAACACCCCAAAAAACAACTGGATCAGAAGAAAAAAATAAAACAAAAACCATGAATTTCCCCCCAAAACCACCCTAAACTCACCTGATCTTCTCCAAATCCCACATTTCACTCCCATTCAACATCATGACCAACAAGAACCCAACGAAACCCAACGAAGACCCCAAAACACCTCAAAACAACCCCAAAATCAACCCAGATCCTAAAAAAAAAAAAAAAGCCATGATTTCACCCCCAAAAAAAACTTAAACCTACCTGATCTTCTCCAAACCCCACAATCCACTCCTATTTAAAATAATGACCAACAAGAACAAAACAAAACGCAACGGAGAACCCAAAACACGTCAAAAACACCCCAGAAAAGATCGGGACCACCCCAAAAACCAGAAGAAAACCCTAAAAAACAGAAGAAATCCCCCAAAACCATAGATTCACCCCCCAAAAAACCTTAAACTCACCTGATGTTCTACAAAACCCACAATTTAATATTTTCCACCATGATGACCACGAAAAACCCAACGAAGCCCAAGGGAGACCCAAAGCACGTCAAAAACACCCCAAAAAAGAACAGGATAACCCCTAAAAACGAAAGAAAACCCCCAAAGCCATAGATCCACACCAAAAGTCCCCCTAAACCTACCTGATGTTCTCCAAAAGCCACAATTTACGCTTTTCCACCATGATGACCAACATGAACCAAACGAAAAACCAAAGGAGACCCCAAAACACGTCAAAAACACCCCAAAAAACAAAGGGATCACCCCCAAAATTGGAAGAAAATCCCTCAAAATCATAGATGCACCCCAAAACAACCCTAAACCTACCTGATATTCTCCAAATCCCAAAGTCCACTCCCAACCACCTTAAAACCCATTAGGAACTCAACGAAACGCAACGGAAACACCAAAACATGTCAAGAACACCCCAAAGCGAACCGGATCATAAGAAAAAACGTGATTTAACCCCCCAAAAAACCTTAAACCTACCTGATGTTCTCCTAAATGTACAATCCACTCCCAACCACCATAAAACCCATTAGAAACTCAACGAAATGCAACGGAAACCCCAAAACACGTAAAAAAACACCCCAACAAAGAACATGATCAAAAAAAACAAAAACAAAAACAAAAACAAAAGCTATGAATTTCCCCCCAAAACCACCCTAAACCTACCTGATGTTCTCCAAAACCAACAATTTAAACTTTTCCACCATAATGACCACGGAAAACACAACGAAACCCAACGCAGACCCCAAAACACGTCAAAAACACCCCAAACAAGAACGGCATCACCCCCAAAATTGGAAGAAAATTCACCAAAACCATAGATCCAACCCAAAACCACCATAAACCTACCTGATATTCTCCAAATCCCAAAGTCCACTCCCAACCACCATAAAACCCATTAGGAACTCAACGAAACGCAACGCAAACCCCAAAACACCTCAAAAACACCCCAAAAGCAAACCGGAGCAGAAGAAAATAAGTCATTTAACCCCCAAAAAATATTAAACCTACCTGATGTTCTCCTAAATGTACAATCCACTCCCAACCACCAGAATACCCAATGGAAACCTAACAAAATCCAATGGAGACCACAAAACACGTCCAAAACACCCCAAAAAATAACTAGACTTGAAGAAAAAAATAAAACAAAAACCATGAATTTCCCCCCAAAACCACCCTAAACTCACCTGATCTTCTCCAAATCCCACATTTCACTCCCATTCACCATCATGACCAACCAGAACCCAACAAAACCCAATGAAGACCCCAAAACACCAAAAAAACACCCCAAAATCAACACAGATCCT
>NW_028136793.1:0-28682 GCF_965140915.1 Aythya marila | reverse complement strand
GGGGGTTATGAGGGGGTTTGGGGGGGGTTATGGGGGGTCAAGTTCATGGTCAAGGCGCTGGGAGAGGACGTGGGGACACTGGGTGAGTGGGGGGGGCACGGGGGGGGCTGGGGGGGTTCTGGGGGGGTCATGGTGGGGGTTTTGGGGGGGTTTTGGGGGGTTATGAGGGGGGTTGGGGGGGGTTATGGGGGGTCAAGTTCATGGTCAAGGCGCTGGGAGAGGACGTGGGGACACTGGGTGAGTTGGGGGGGGGACGGGGGGGTCCTGGGGGGTCGTTGGGGGTCTTTTTGGCTCCGTTTTGGCTCATTTGGCTCCATTTTGGGAGCTTTCTGGGGGCATTTGGCTCTTTCAGTATTTTCTGGTGGCATTTGGGGCCATTTCAGGAGCTTTTCGGGGCACTAGGCTCTATTTCAGGAGGTTTTGGTGGCATTTGGCTCTATTTCGGGAGGTTTCTTAGGGCATTTGGCTCTATTTCAGTATTTTTGATGGCACTTGGTGCCATTTCAGGAGTATTTGGGGGCATTTGGCTGTGTTTTAGTATTTTCTGGTAGCATTTGGGGTCATTTCAGGCGCTTTTTGGGGCACTAGGCTCAATTTCGGGAGCTTTTGCTGGGCCGGGGCCGTTCCAGGACGACTCCCCCCAGCTCGGGGCTCCCCCCCCGACTCCCCCCAGCTCGGGGCTCCCCCCCCGGTGCCCCCCGTGACCCCCCGGTGTCCCCCCCCCAGGTTTCTCCGTGGAGGGCCCCTCCCAGGCCAAAATCGAGTGCGACGACCACGGGGACGGCTCGTGCACGGTGCGCTATCTGGCCCACGGAGCCGGGCGAGTACGCGGTGCACGTCCTGTGCGACGGCGACGACATCGCCCGCAGCCCCTTCATGGCCGACGTGCGCCCCGCCACCCGCGACAGCTTCCCCGACAAGGTCAGGACCCCCCCGGGGCCCCCCTGAATTTTTTGGGGTGTCCCCGCCCTATTTTTGGGGTGTCACCCCCTTTTTTTGGGGTGCCCACCTCGTGTCACCACGTTCCCCTTGCCCCTTCATGGCCAACATCCACCCACGACAGCTTCCCCGACAAGGTCAGTGCCCCCCCGGGACCCCCCCTGAATTTTTTGGGGTGTCCCCGCCCTATTTTTGGGGTGTCCCCGCCCTATTTTTGGGGTGTCACCCCCTTTTTTTGGTGAGTCACCCCCTTTTTTTGGGGCCTCACCCCAGCATCACCCCCCTTGTCCCCACCCCTTCATGGCCGATGTGCCCCCTGCCGCCCCACGAGCTCCCCCACGAGGTTCATTCTTTACCTTTATTGCCATTTCTTCGTTTTACCAATTCTGACTTTTTTCGGGGTGCCCCCCCAGGTGAAGGCGCAGGGGCCGGGGCTGGAGCGCAGCGGGGTGGCGGTGAACAAGGCGGCCGAGTTCACCGTGGACGCCAAGAACGGGGGCAAGGGGCCCCTCAAAGTGCAGATGAAGGTGAGGGGGGGGTCCCTGGAGGGTTTTGGGGGGATTCTTGGGGTCCTGGGGGGGTCATGGGGGGATTCTTGGGGTCCTGGGGGGGTCATGGGGGGATTCTTGGGGTTTTTGGGGGTCTTGGGGGATTCATGGGGTCTTGGGGGGGTCCCTGGGGGGATTCTTGAGGTCTTGGGGGGGTTTTGGGGGTCTTGGGGGGGTCCCTGAGGGATTTTGGAGGGTCTCTGAGGGGTCTGTGGGGGATTTTGGGGGTCCCTGGGGGTTTTGGGGGAATTATTGGGCTTTTTGGAGGGACCCTGGGGGGTCTTGGGGGGTCCCCTGGGGTCTTGCGGGGGTTCTTGGGGTTTTTGAGGGGGGGGGTCTGGGAGAGGTCTTGGGGGGAATCCTTGCGGGTTTTGGGGGGATTCCTGTATTTTTTGGGGGGGTCTTGGCGATCCTGTGGGAGTTTTGGGGGATCCCTGGGGGTCTTGGCAGCGGGACTCTTGTTTTTTTTTTTTGGGGGGGGGGTCCCATGGGAGGTTTGGGGGCGCGGGGTGACGCTGGGGGTCCCGGTGTGTGCCCCCCCCCCAGGACGCCGAGGGGAACCCGGTGGAGGTGTCGGTGAAGGACAACGGGAACGGCACCTACAGCTGCAGCTACTGCCCAGGAAGCCCATCAAGCACACGGCCATGCTGTCCTGGGGGGGCGTCAACATCCCCCACAGCCCCTTCCGGGTGAGCGGGGGCCCCAAAAACCCCCCCAAGATCCCAAATCCCCCCGAGACCCCCCTCACGTGCACGCGAAGAACAAAAAGCCCTCCAGCAAGAGTCCAAAAGCACCCCCAGACACCCCAAAATCCCTCCCCAGACACCCCCAAATCCCCCCCCAGAGACCCAAAATCCCCCCCAGGGACCCAAAATTCTTCTTCAGGGACCCCAAAACCCCCCCCAGACCCCGAATTCTTCCCCCTGGACCCCAAAATCCCCCCCCAGAGACCCCATATGTCCCCCCCAGGACACCAAATCCCCACCTGAGATCCCAAATCCCCCCCAAGAGACCCCAAATTCCCCCTCCCGGAACCCCACCCCCCTCCCAGGGACCCCAAAGCCCCCCAAATCCCCGCCCCAGACCCCAAATTCCCCCTCCCGGAACCCCAACCCCCTCCCAGGGACCCCAAAGCCCCCAAATCCCCGCCCCAGACCCCAAATTCCCCCTCCCGGAACCCCACCCCCCTCCCAGGGACCCCAAAGCCCCCCAAATCCCCCCCCAGACCCCAAATTCCCCCCCCCCCCCCTCCACTGATCCCCTCCCTGGCAGACCCTCCCTGGGATCGACTGGGGCGCTTGGGGGGGACCTGATCTCACTTTGGGGGGGCTGTGGGGCTTTGGGGGGGCTGTGGGGCTTTGGGGGGGCTGTGGCGATTTGGGGGGGCCCCCGGTGACCCCCCCACCCCACAGATGGAGGTGGGGGCCGGCAGCCACCCCCACAAGGTGAAGGTTTACGGCCCCGGCGTCGCCAAGACGGGGCTGAAGGCCCACGAGCCCACGCACTTCACCGTCGACTGCAGCGAGGCCGGGCAGGGTGAGCCGGGGGGGGCACGGGGGTTTGGGGGTCTTGGGGGGTCCTGAGGGGTCTTGGGGGGCCCTGAGGGGTCCTGAGGGGTCTTGGGGGAGTTCTGAGGGGTCTTGGGGGAGTTCTGAGGGGTCTTGGGGGGAGTCCTGAGGGGTTTTGGGGAGCACTGAGGGGTCTTGGGGGGAGTTCTGAGGGGTCTTGGGTGGGTCCTGAGGGGTCTTGGGGGGTCCTGAGGGGTCTTGGGGGGCCCTGAGGGGTCCTGAGGGGTCTTGGGGGGAGTTCTGAGGGGTTTGGGGGGTCCTGAGGGGTTTTGGGGGCACTGAGGGGTCCTGAGGGGTCTTGGGGGGAGTCCTGAGGGTTTTGGGGGGCACTGAGGGGTTTTGGGGGGTCCTGAGGGGTTTGGGGGGGTCTTGGGGGGATCAGGAGGGGTTTTGGGGGCACCATGAGGGGTTTTGAGGGGTCAGGGGGGTTTTGGGGGGTCGGGGAGGGGTCTTGAAGGGGTCAGGAGGGGTTTTGGGGGCATTGCAGTTGGTTTTGGGGGGCCCCTGAGGGATTTGGGGTGCCGTGAGGGGTTTTGGGGTATGTATGGGGGATTTGGGGTGTGTGGGGGGGTTTGGGGCACCCTGGGGAGTTTTGGGGGCACCGTGAGGGATTTTGGGGTGTCAGAAGTGTTTTTTTTAGGCACCACAGGGGTCTTAGGGGGGGCTCTGAGGGGCTTTGGGGAGTCACGGGTGATTTTGGGGGGAAATCGTGAGGGGTTTGGGATCTCCACAAGGAGATTTGGGGGAGATTGCGAGAGGTTTTGGGGCTCCACAAGGAGATTTTTGGGGAGATTGTGAGGGATTTTGGGGCTCCACACGGAGATTTTGGGGGAGATCATGAGGTATTGCGAGGCTCCTTGGGGCTCCCCAGTGGATTTAGGGGCACTCGGTGGGTTTAGCAGTTCCGGGGGGGGTTCCCAGTGGGTTTAGGGGTTCCGGGGGGGGGTCCCGGTGGGTTTAGGGGTTCGGTGGGGGGTCCCGGTGGGTTTGGGGGGGTCCCCGGGGGGGGTCCCGGGGGTCTGATCCCGCCGTGCCCCCCAGGGGACGTGAGCATCGGCATCAAGTGCGCCCCGGGCGTGCTGGGCCCGGCCGAGGCCGACGTCGACTTCGACATCGTGCGCAACCCCGACGACACCTTCACCGTGCGCTACACCCCCTGCGGCGCCGGCACCTACACCATCATGGTGCTCTTCGCCGACCAGGTGGGTTCTGGGCCGAAAACATGCGGTTTTGGGCAAAAACGGCGGGTTTGGGGGAACCTGCACGGTTTGGGGCAAAAACGGCATGGTTTGGGGCAAAAATGGCCTGGTTGTGAGGTAAAAGTTGCACACTTTGCGGTAAAAATGCTACATGGCCCTGGTGCCTACACCATCATGGTGCTCTTCACTGACCAGGTGAGATTTGGGGCCGAAAACATGCGGTTTTGGGCAAAAATGGCGGGCTTGGGGGGAAACTGCATGGTTTGGGCAAAACTGGCCTGTTTTTGAGGTAAAAAATGCCCACTTTGGGGTGAAAATGCTACATGGCCCTGGTGCCTACACCATCATGGTGCTCTTCACCGACTAGGTGGGTTCCAGGCCAAAAATGGGCGTTTTTGGGCAAAACGGTAGGTTTGGGGGGATACTGCACGGTTTGGGGCAAAACCGGCCTGGTTGTGAGGTAAAAATTGCACACTTTATGGTAAAAATGCTACATGGCCCTGGTGCCTACACCATCATGGTGCTCTTCGCCAACCAGGTGAGATTTGGGGCCGAAAACATGCGGTTTTGGGCAAAATGGCGGGTTTGGGGTGAAACTGCATGGTTTGGGGCAAAAACGGTGTGGTTGTGAGGTAAAAGTTGCACACTTTGTGGTAAAAAGGCCATGCAGCCCCAGCGCCTACACCATTATGGTTTACTCTTCACCAACCAGGTGAGATTTGGGGCAAAAATGGGCAGTTTTGGGCAAAAACGGCCACTTTAGGGTGAAACTGCACGGTTTGGGGCAAAACCGGCCTGGTTGTGAGGTAAAACTGCACACTTTGGGGTAAAAATGTCAAGTGACCGCAGTGCCTACACTGCCATGGTGCACTTTGCTGACTAGATGAAATTTTGGGGCAAAAATGGATGGTTTGGGGGCAAAAACCGCTGCTTTTGGAATGAAACTGGCCACTTTTGGGCAAAACGCACACTTTTTGGGGTAAAGAGCACGGTTTTGGGCAAAGTGAGGCACCCAGTTTTTGGGCAGAGCACCCAGTTTTCGGGCACGGCACTTACTTTTTGGAGTAAGGAGCCCAGGTTTTGGTAAACCAGCTGCTTTTTGGGCAAAATGTATGATTTTTTGGTAAAGAGCCTGGTTTTGGGTAAAGTGCCCGATTTTGGGCAAAGCAAAGAGCCCAGTTCTGAGGGAAGCGCCTGCTTTTCGGGCAGGGCGCCTGGTTTTGGGTAGAGTGCACTCATATTTGGGCAAAACACTGCTTTTATGGACAGAGAGCCCCCGTTTCGGGGCAAATAACCACTTTTTGGGCAGGGCGCCCACTTCTGGGGCAAAGTGCCCAATTTTGGGCAAAGCGAAGAGGCCGGTTTTGGGCAGGGTGCCCGCTTCAGGACAGAGCGCATGCTTTTGGGCAGAGATCACTCATTTTTGGGCAAAGCGCCACTTCTCCGGCGGAGAATGTCCACTTTTAGGCAAAAAGCCATCTTTGGGGCGGAGACTGGCTGTTTTTGGGCAAAGTGCCACTTTTTGGGTGGGGAAGGTCTGCTCTTTGGGCAGAGAACATCCCTTTTTGGGAAGCAGAATGCATCCTTTTGTGTGTGGGGGGGGTTGGAGTGTCATTTTCTGGGGCCAAAGCGTCCATTTTTGGGCAAATAGCGTCCCTTTTTTGGGGGGGGCGGGGTGTCCCCATTTTGGGGCCTGAGTGTCTGTTTTTGGGGTCAGATCATCCCTTTTTGGGCCGGAGTGTCCATTTTTGGGATCAAACCGTCCCATTTTGGGGCCGGGATGTTCCTTTTTGGGGTCAGATCATCCATTTTCTGGGGTCAAATAGTCCCTTTTTGGGTCTGGAGCGTCCCTTTTTGGGGTTAGAACATCAATTTTGGGCCTGGATCACCCCTTTTTGGGCACAGATCACCCCTTTTTGGGGTTAGAATATCAATTTTTGGGGCTGGAGTGTCCCTTTTTGGGGTCACAGCATCCCTTTCTTTGGGCCAGGGACATCCCTTTTTAGGTTACACTGTCCCTTTTTTACACTGTCCCTTTTCAGGGCTAAATCACCCATTTTTGGGGCCGAGGAGTCCCTTTTTGGTGTTAGAACATCAACTTTTGGGCCTGAATAGTCACTTTTTGGGACCAGAACATTGCTTTTTGGGGTTAGAACATCAATTTTGGGGCCCAGATCGCCCCTTTTTGGGGTTAGAACATCATTTTTTGGGCCTGAATAGTCACTTTTTGGGCCCAGATCGCCCCTTTTTGGGGTTAGAACATCAATTTTTGGGCCTGAACAGCCACTTTTTGGGACCAGAACATTGCTTTTTAGGGTTAGAACATCCCTTTTTGGGCCCAGATCGCCCCTTTTTGGGCCCAGATCGCCCCTTTTTGGGCCCAAATCACCCCTTCCCTGTGCCGTAGCATCCCGGGGCGCTCCCCCTTTGTGGAGGGCTCTCCGGGGGGGTCTCATCCCCGTCCCACTCCCCCTAATTTTGGTGTCCCCCCCCCAGCCCACCCCCAGCAGCCCCATCCGTGTCCGCGTGGACGCCGCGCACGACGCCAGCAAGGTGAAGGCCGAGGGGCCCGGCCTCAGCCGCTCCGGTGAGTCCCGGGGGGGGTCTCGGGGGGGTCCCGGGGGGGTTTAAGCCCCCCCTGACCCCTCCGTGTGCCCCCCCCTCAGGTGTGGAGCTGGGGAAGCCCACCCACTTCACCGTCAACACCAAGGCGGGGGGCCGGGCCCCCCTGGAGGTGCAGGTGACGGGGCCGGGGAAGGGCGAGGCCGTGCGGGACCTGGAGGTGAAGGACAACCACGACGGCACCCACACCGTCACCTACACCCCGCTGCAGCAGGTGAGGGCCCCAAACCCCACGGGGGCACCCCAAAAACTCGTAGGGAAGCACCAAAACCTCGCAGGGAGACACAAAAGCCTCAGGGAGGGCCTCAAAACCTCGCAGGGAGACTCTGAAACCTTGTAGGAAGACCCCGAAACCTCATAGGGAGATACCAAAACCTCACAGAGGGCCCCAAAATGTTACAGGAAAACCCAGAAACCCTATAGGGAAACCCAAAACCTTATAGGGAAACCCTAAAACCTCATAGAGGGCCCCAAAACCCTATAGGGAAACACCAAAACCTCATAGAAAGCCCCAAAACCTTATAGGGAAACCTCCCATGGCACCTCAAATTCCACACGTGGCACCCCAAAACCTCTCCCAGCTCCCCAAAACCCACACAGGGCACCCCAAAACTCCCCCCCAGCACCCCAAAACCTCCCCAGCACCCCAAATCCCACACAGGACACCCCGAAACCTCCCCCCACACCCCAATACCACACCTTACCAGGCTCCCCCCAAACCCCACTCCCCAAATCCTCCCCCCAACCCCCACAGGGGGTACCCCAAAACTCCCCCTACCCGGGGGGGGTTTTGGGGTGCCCCCTGACCTGGCCGTGCCCCCCCCCAGGGTAATTTGGGGGTGGCGGTGACTTATGGGGGCGACCACATCCCCAAAAGCCCCTTCTCCGTCCCCGTGGCCCCGAGCGTCGACCTGGGCAAGATCAAGATCTCCGGCCTCGATGACAGTAAGGGGGGCCCGGGGGGGGCCTGGGGGGTTTTGGGGGGTCCTGGGGGGTCCCGGGGGGGTCCTGGGGGGCACTGGGACCGGGGGGCACCGGGACTGGGAGTTCACAGGTTATTTCAAGGCAGATTTGGGGCTTTTGGGGTTCACAGAAGTTATTTCAAGGCGGATTCAGGGTCTTTTGGGTGTTCATAGGCTATTTTAAGGTCGATTCGGGGTCTTTTGAGGGTTCACAGGTTATTTCAAAGTGGATTCGGGGTCTTTTGGGGGTTCATAGTTTATTTTAAGGCATATTTGGGGACTTTTGGGGGTTCACAGGTTATTCCAAGGTGGATTCGGGGTCTTTTGTGGCTGACAGACGGGTTATTTTGAGGCAGATTTGGGGTCTTTTGGGGCCGAGAGCTGTGGATCATTTCCGGGTGGATCCGTGGCCTTTCGGTGCCGAGCCCCACACACCGCGGGGTCATTTTGGGGTCCTCTCACCCCCCCTTTTTTTTTTTTTTTTTCCCCCCCCCCCAGAGCCGGAGGTGGGCAAGGACCAGGAGTTCACGGTGAAGACCAAGGGCGCCGGGGGCCAGGGCAAGGTGGGGGCCAAGGTGACGGGGCCGGGGCGCAAGGGGGTGCCCTGCAAGGTGGAGCCGGGGCTGAGCCCCGACAACAGCCTGGTGCGCTGGATCCCCCGCGAGGAGGGGCCCTACGAGCTCGAGGTCACCTACGACGGGCTCCCCGTGCCCGGCAGCCCCTTCCCCGTCGAGGCCGTGCCCCCCACCGACCCCTCCAAGGTGTGTGGGGGGGGCTGGGGGAGTCATGGTTTGGGGGTATTTGGGGGTGTTAGGGGGGTCTTTGGGGGGTTGGGGGGGCTTCGGGGGTTGGGGGAGTCATGGTTTTGGGGGCCTCAAATGGGGGAGTTCTGGTTTTGGGGTCTTTGGAGGGTCCCATTTCCCCCCCCAAACCCCCATTTTCCTCCCCAAAATCCCCATTTCCCCTCCCAAACCCCCCATTCCCCCCTCCAAACCACCCATTTCCCCCCCAAAACTCCCCATTTCCCCCCTAAAACCCCTCTTTTCTTCCCCAAACCCCCTATTTCCCTCTCCAAAACCCCCCTTTTTCCCCAATAACCCCCCGTTTCCCCCCCAAAACCCCATTTCCCCCCCCAAAACCCCATCCAACCCCCTCAAACTCTCCATTTCCCCCCCAAACACCCATTTCTCCCCCCAAACTTCCTATTTCCCTCCCCAAACCCCCTGTTTTTTCCCCCCAAACCCCCATCTCCCCCCCCAAACCCCATTTTTCCCTCCCAAAATCCCATTTTCCCCCCCAAACCCCCTATTTCTCCCCCCCAACCCCCCATCTCGCCCCCCAAACCCCATCTCACTCCCCCCAAACCCCACCTCACCCCCAAACCCCCTCTTTCCCCCCTCCAGGTGCGCGCCTTCGGCCCCGGCCTGCAGGGCGGGCTGGCGGGGGTCCCGGCCCCCTTCACCATCGACACCAAGGGCGCCGGCACGGGGGGCTTGGGGCTGACGGTGGAGGGCCCGTGCGAGGCCAAGCTGGAGTGCCAGGACAACGGCGACGGCACCTGCTCCGTGTCCTACCTGCCCGCCGAGCCCGGCGACTACAACATCAACATCCTCTTCGCCGGCGCCCACATCCCGGGGTCCCCGTTCCGCGCCCCCGTGCGCCCCCCGTTCGACCCCTCCAAGGTGACGTGCTCGGGGCCCGGGCTGGAGGGCGCCACGGCCGGGCAGCCCGGCCACTTCCGCGTGGACTGCAGCCGCGCCGGCAGCGCCGAGCTCACCATCGGCATCGCCTCCGAGGCCGGCGCGCGGGCCGAGGTGCGCGTGGAGGACAACGGCGACGGCACCTACACCATCGCCTACACCCCGCTCAGCCCCGGCGTCTACACCGTCACCCTGCACTACGGCGGCCAGCCCGTGCCACACTTCCCCAGCAAGGTGCGCGTCCAGCCCGCCCTCGACACCGCCGGCGTCAAGGTCTACGGGCCCGGCGTGGAGGGGAAAGGTGGGTGAGGGGGGATAAAGGGGGGTGGGGGGCGTGGGGGGGGGGGGAATGGGGGGAGGTGGGGGGGAAAAAGGGGGTGTGGGAGGGGTGGGAGGGGGAAATGGGGGGAGTTGGGGGGGAAAAAGGGGGCTGGGGGGGGTGGGAGGGGGAAATGGGGGGAGTTGGGGGGGAAATGGGGGGAGTTGGGGGGGAAATGGGGGGAGTTGGGGGGGAAAAAGGGGGCTGGGGGGGGTGGGGAGGGAAATGGGGGGAGTTGAGGGGGAAAAAGGGGGCTGGGGGGGGTGAGGGGGGGGGAATGGGGGGAGTTGGGGGGGAAAAGGGGGTGTGGGGAGGGTGGGGGGGGGAAATGGGGGGAGTTGGGGGGGAAATGGGGGGAGTTGGGGGGGAAAAAGGGGGCTGGGGGGGGTGGGGGGGGAAATGGGGGGAGTTGGGGGGAAAAAGGGGGTGTGGGAGGGGGAAATGGGGGGAGTTGGGGGGGAAAAAGGGGGGCTGGGGGGGGTGAGGGGGGGGATATGGGGTGGGGGGGGGGAATGGGGGGAGTTGGGGGGGAAAAAGGGGGCTGGGGGGGGTGAGGGGGGGAATGGGGGGAGGTGGGGGGGGTGGGGGGGGGGAATGGGGGGAGGTGGGGGGGAAAAAGGGGGCTGGGGGGGGGTGAGGGGGGGAATGGGGGGAGTTGGGGGGAAAAAGGGGGTGTGGGAGGGGGAAATGGGGGGAGTTGGGGGGGAAAAAGGGGGCGAGGGGGGGGAAATGGGGGGAGTTGGGGGGGAAATGGGGGGAGTTGGGGGGGAAAAAGGGGGGCTGGGGGGGGAGGGGGGGGAATGGGGGGAGGTGGGGGGGAAAAAGGGGGGCTGGGGGGGGTGAGGGGGTCTGCGGCGCGGCTGGCGGCGTCGATTTTAGCGTTGTGGGGTTGTTGAGGATGGAGGACCTCCAAGGTCCTCAACCCAACTCTCAGCCTCAGTTTCCTGGTCCCATCCCTGAAGTTTTGGGTTTTTGAGGCTGGAGGAGACCCCCAAGGTCCTCAAACCCAATCATTGGCCTCCCCCACCCCATTCCAACCCCAAATTTTAGCATTTTAGAGTTTTTGAGGCTGGAGGAAACCCCCAAGGTCTTCAAACCCAACTCTCAGCCTCAGTTTCCCAGTCTCATCCCAAAAATTTTGGGTTTTTGAGGCTGGAGGAGACCCCCAAGATCTTCAAACCCAACCATCGGCCTCCCTTTCCCGGTCCCATCCCCAAAATCTTGAGATTTTGAGCCCGGGGGTGTCCCACCAGAGCCCAGGGGTCCCAGTGGAGCCCGGGGGGGTCCCACAGGAGACTGGGGGGTCCCACCAGAGCCCTGGGGGGTCCCATGGGAGGCCGGGGGTCCCACCTCCCCGTGTCCCCCCCCCAGGCGTTTTCCGGGAGGCAGTGACTGAGTTTGAGGTGGACGCGCGGGCGCTGGGCAAGGCCGGGGGGGGCCCGGGGGGGCCGCAGCTGAAGGCGCGCGTCACCAACCCCTCGGGGGGCACCACCGAAACCTTCGTGGACGACCGCGGCGACGGCACCTACCGCGTGGAGTACACCCCCTACGAGGAAGGTCTGTCCCTCTGTCCGTCCCTCTGTCCGTCTGTTTGGGGTTTTTGGGGTGTGGGGACCCCCCGTGATGTCCGGATGGGGTTTGGGGACCCCCGGTGCCATCCAATTGGGGTTTGGGATTTGGGGCTTGGGTTTGAGGTTTTGGGTTTTGGGGTTTGGGTTTGGGGGTTTGGGGACCCCCTGGTGACATCTGATCGGGGTTTGGGATTTGGGGTTTCGGATTTGGGTTTTGGGGTCCCCCTGGTGCCATCTGATTGGGGTTTTGGGGTTTGGGGTTTGGATTTGTGGTTTTGGTGTTTGTGGTTTTGGTGTTTGTGCCCCCCCGTGACCCCCGTCGCCCCCCCAGGCGTGCACACGGTGGAGGTGACGTACGGGGGCAGCGCCGTGCCCCGCAGCCCCTTCCGCGTCCCCGTCACCGAGGGCTGCGACCCCGCGCGCGTCCGCGTCCACGGCCCCGGCATCCAGAGCGGCACCGCCAACCGCCCCAACACCTTCACCGTCGAGACGCGGTGAGCCCGCACCCCGAAACCGGGGGGGTCCTGGGGGGGCGGGGGGACCCTAAAGGATCGGGGAGGGGGCCTAAAGGGGGAACCGGGACCCTAAAAGCTTGGGTTGGGGGGCTCTCGTTCCGAATCCTTGTCCCCAATGCCCCCCAACCCTTCCCCTTTTCCCCCTCTAACCCCCCAAACCCCCCTCCCACCACCTTCCCTCACCCCCCAACCCCCCCAAACCCCTGGAGAACCCCCCCAATAACCCCCCCGTGTCCCCATGACCCCCCCAGAGCCCCCAAATCCCTCCCCCAATCCCCCCCACTGCCCCCTATTCCCCCTCTAACCCCCCAAACCCCCCTCCCCTCTCTTCCCATCCCCTCCCCTTGCCCCCCACCCCCCCCAAACCCCTGGAGGACCCCCCAATAACCCCCCCGTGTCCCCCCCCCCCCAATATCACAGCGGCGCGGGCACGGGCGGGCTGGGCCTGGCGGTGGAGGGCCCGTCGGAGGCCAAGATGTCGTGCACCGACAACAAGGACGGCAGCTGCTCCGTGCACTACGTCCCCACCGAGCCCGGCACCTACAGCCTCAACGTCACCTACGGGGGGGTCCCGGTGCCCGGCAGCCCCTTCCAGGTGCCCGTGGCCCCCCCCTTGGACCCCGCCAAGGTCAAGTGCGCGGGGCCGGGGCTGACGGCGGGCGCCGTGCGAGCCAACGTGCCCCAGAGCTTCACCGTCGACGCCAGCAAGGCCGGCCTGGCAGAGCTGGATGTCAAAGTGCAGGGGCCCAAAGGTGGGGGGGCAGGGGGGGTTGGGGGGATTTGGGGGGATTTTGGGGGGTTCTTGGGGGGATTTTGGGAGTTTGGGGGGGTCCTTGGTGGGCTTGGGGGGCTTCTGGGGAGATTTTGGGGAGCTCTTGGGGGTTCTTGGGGGATTTTGATTGTTCTTGAGGAGGTTTTGGGGGGTTTGGGGGGGGTTGGGGGGTTTGGGGGGTTTTGGGGAGGGGTTGGGGGGGTTTGGGGGGTTCTTGGGGGATTTTGAGGGGATATTTAGCGGTTCTTGGGGGATTTTGATTGTTCTTGGGGGGGCTTGGGGTGTTCTTGGGGGGATTTGGGAGGGTTGGAGGGTGTTTAGGGGGGTTTTGGGGGGCTCTTGGGGGGATTTTGGTTTGTTTGGGGGAAATCTGGGGGGTTTGGGGGGGTTTGGGAGGTCTTTGGGGGGAGGTTGGGGGGGGCGCTCAGGACCCTGACCCCATTCCATTGCCCCCCCAGGCGTGGTGGAGCCGGTGGAGGTGACGGACAACGGGGACGGGACGCGCACCGTCAGCTACGTCCCGTCCCGAGAGGGGCCCTACAGCATCTCCGTGCGCTACGGGGACGAGGAGGTGCCCCGCAGGTCAGCTGGGGGGGCTTTTTGGGGACAGGGGGAACCTTTTTGGGGCCGGGGGGGGCTTTTGGGGGCCGGCTGACCCCCCCCTGCCCCTCTCAGCCCCTTCAAGGTGAAGGCGCTGCCCATGCATGACACGGGACAGCAGCCCTGGGATGGGTTTTTTTGGAGCCTTCGGTGTCTTTTTGGGACCAGGGGGGCTTTTTGGGACCAGAGGGGCCTTTTTGGGGTCGGGGGGGGCTTTTTGGGGCCGTCTGACCTCCCCCTGCCCCTCTCAACTCCTTCAAGCTGAAGGCACTGCCCACGCATGACACCAGCAGGGTGCAGGTGGGCAGCCCCGGGCAGGCGTTTTGGGTCCAGACGGTGCCTTTTTGTGTCCGGGGGGTGCTTTTTAGGGCTGGGGGGGCCTTTCTGGGGCCGTCTGACCCCCCTTTTCGTCTCAGCCCCTTCAAGGTGAAGGCTCTGCCCACGCACGACGCCAGCAAGGTGCGGGCGAGCGGCCCAGGGCTGAACACCACCGGCGTCCCCGCCAGCCTGCCCGTCGAGTTCACCATCGACGCCAAGGACGCGGGCGAGGGGCTGCTGGCCGTGCAGATCACGGTCAGGGGCACTGGGGGCACTGGGGGCACTGGGAGGGGGACTGGGGGCACTGGGGGGGATTGGGGACACGGGGAGGGGGTTTGGAGACACTGGGGGGGGATTGGGGGCACTGGGGGGGCGATTGGGGACACTGGGGACGGGATTGGGGACACTGGGGGGGGATTGGGGGCATGGGAAGGGGTTTGGGGGCACTGGGGGGGGGATTGGGGACACGGGGAGGGGCCAGGGATGGGGACAAGCACCAGGACTGAGAGCAGGATGGGGATAAAGACATTGGGATTGGGGTTAGGGTGGGGATAAGGACATTGGGATTGAGATGAGGATGGGGATAAAGATTTTGGGATTGGGGTTGGGATGGGGATAAAGACATTGGGATTGAGATTAGAATGAGGATAAAGATTTTGGGATTGAGATGAGGATGGTGACAAAAACATTGGGATTGGGGTTAGGATGAGGATAAAGACATTGGGATTGAGATTGGGATAAAGATATTGGGATTGAGATTACGATGGGGATAAAGATTTTGGGACTGGGGTTAGGATGGCGACAAAGACATCGGGATTGAGACCAGGACAGGGCCAAAAAGCAACCCCCAGAGGACACCCCCTTGGGGTAACCCCCCCCTAATCCCCCCCCCCGATGCCCCTCCCCCAGGACCCCGAGGGGAAGCCGAAGAAGGCGTCGATCCGGGACAACGGGGACGGGACCTACACCGTGTCCTACGTGCCCGACACCACGGGGCGCTACACCATCCTCATCAAGTACGGGGGCGACGAGATCCCCTACTCCCCCTACCGCATCCGCGCCGTGCCCGCCGGCGACGCCAGCAAGTGCACCGTCACCGGTGAGCCCCCCCGGGGGGGGTGACGCGTTTTGGGGACGCTTTGGGAGACTTTGGGACACTTGGGGAGGCTTTGGGACACTTCGGGGCACTTTGGGGCACTTTGGGAGGCTTTGGGATTTGGGGACGCAGCCACCGCGCCCAGCCACCCGCTCACAGCCAGGGCACTGAGGGGTTTTTTTGGGGGGGTTTGGGGGGGGTTTAGGGTTAAAAGGGGGGGTTGGGGCATGTTTTTGTTAATTTGGGGGGGTTGGGGGGGGGTTGGGGTGTCGGCACGTGTGTCTCACTGGATTTCTTGCTTCTCTGCCCACCCCCCCGCACCCCCCACCCCTGTATCCACCCCAAAATCCACCCCCAAAAAACCTATACCCACCCCAAAACCCCCCATATCCACCCCAAAACCTCCCTTGTCCCCAATATCCCCTCCAAACCCCCCTCAATCCCAATATCTCCCCCAAACCCCCCCAATCCCCCGTATTCACCCCCAAATCCCCCCTCAACCCCCCGATATCCACCCCAAAATCCCCCCTCCACCCTCTATATCCCCCCAAACCCCCCCTCAATCCCAATATCCCCCCCCAAAACCCCCCTCGACCCCCATATCCACCCCAACCCCCCCAACCCCTATATCCCCCCGAAATCATCCCCAACCCCCCCCCAAATGCCCTCAAATCCCCCCCAAATGCACCCATATCCCTCCCAAATCCCCCCCAAATCCCCTCAATCCTTCCCCAAACCCTTCCCCAAATCCCCCCCGTCCCCAAATATTCCCCCCTCCCCAAATTTCCCCCCAAATCCCCCCCCTTCTCGCCCACGCTCTAGTCTCCATCGGAGGTCACGGCTTAGGTAAGCTCACGGCATGGCTCGCTTGGCGGGGGGGGGTGCACGCGGGAGACCCCAAAATGTGTTTTTCTGGGGGCTGAAGACCCCCCAAATGTAGAATTTTGGGGAAAAGGGACCCCAAAACACATTTTCTGGGGGGGCTGAATCCCCCAAAACATAGCATTTTGGGGCTGAATCCCCCAAAACATCGTTTTTCTCAGGGGGGAGACCCCAAACCATAGATTTCTGGGGGGGGGAGAAGACCCTAAAATGTATTTTTCTGGGGGGAGAGACCCCAGAACACATTTTTCTAGGGGGGAGGACTCCCAAAATGTAATTTTGGGGGGAAGAGGCCCCCAAACGTAGTTTTTTAGGGTTGAATCCCCCCCAAATGTAATTTTTTCATCCTGAACCGCCCAAAACGTAATTTTTCTTGTGGGGGAGACCCCAAAACATAATTTTTCTCGGGGGCGACACCCCAAAACGTATTTTTTCTGGGGGGGAGGACACCTAAAATGCATTATTCCGGGTGGAGCAGCCCCCGGAACGTCGCTTTTTTCGGGAAGAGGGCCCCGGGAATGTCCTTTTTTCACCCCGAACCCCCCCAACCATCATCCCGCCGCGCCCCCCTCCCCGAATCGAACCCCACCGACCCCTCCCCGTGCGCCGCGCAGGGCCGGGCCTGGGCCCCACCATCCAGCTGGGCGAGCAGACGGTGATCACGGTGGACGCCAAGGCGGCGGGCAAGGGCAAGGTGACCTGCACCGTGCGCACCCCCGACGGCTCCGAGGCCGACGTGGACGTGGTGGAGAACGCCGACGGCACCTTCGACGTCTTCTACACCGCCCCCCAGCCCGGCAAGTACGTCATCTGCGTGCGCTTCGGAGGAGAGCACATCCCCAACAGCCCCTTCCAGGTCATGGTGAGTGGGGAAAGGGGGTGGGGGGGGCGGGAGGGGGGTGGAAAGGGGGGTGTGAGGTGGGTAGGGAGTGTGTAAGGGGGGTGTAAGGTGAGTAGGGAGTGGTGTAAGGGGGGTGTAAAGTGAGTAGGGAGTGTGTAAGGGGGGTGTAAGGTGAGTAGGGAGTGTGTAAGGGGGGTGTAAGGTGAGTAGGGAGTGTGTAAGCGGGGTGTAAGGTGAGCAGGGAGTGTGTAAGGGGGGTGTAGTGTGAGCAGGGAGTGTGTAAGGGGGGTGTAAGGTGAGCAGGGAGTGTGTAAGGGGGGTGTAAGGTGAGCAGGGAGTGTGTAAGGGGGTGTGAGGTGGGTAGGGAGTGTGTAAGGGGGTGTAAGGTGAGTAGGGAGTGTGTAAGGGGGGTGTAAGGTGAGTAGGGAGTGTGTAAGGGGGTGTAAGGTGAGTAGGGAGTGTGTAAGGGGTGTAGTGTGAGTAGGGAGTGTGTAAGGGGTGTGTAAGGTGAGCAGGGAGTGTGTAAGGGGGGTGTAAAGTGAGTAGGGAGTGTGTAAGGGGGGTGTAAGGTGAGCAGGGAGTGTGTAAGGGGTGTGTCAGGTGCCTGCCCCTCATTAATTGCCCCATCCCCTAATTAATGATCCCGTCCCTAATTGCCCTGTCCCCTCACAGATTGCCCCATCCCTGAGGAATCACCTCGTCCCCTAATGAATCGCCCCGTCCCCTCATTAACCACCCCATCCCTAATTAACCGCCCCGTCCCCTAACGAATCGCCACATTCCCTCATTAATTACCCCGCCCTAATTACTGCCCCCAGGCCACCGACCGCCCGCTGCTGGGCGTTAACGGGCTGGACATGGCCGGGCTGCGCCCCTTCGACCTCGTCATCCCCTTCACCATCAAGAAGGGCGACATCACCGGTGAGGGGGGGCTTTTGGGGACCCCCCCGGGGTTGGGGGGGCTCGGGGGGGGGCTTTGGGACCCCCCCCGGGGGATTTGGGGTCCCCCCCCGGGGGTTGGGGGAGGTTTGGGGTCCCACGGGGTGGTTTTGGGACCCCCCCGGGGTTTGGGGGGGGTTTGGGGTCTCCCCCTAGGGTTCCTGGGGAGGTCCCCGAGCTTCTGGGGGTCCTGTGGGGGGGGTTCTGGGGGGAAATAGGGGAGGGGGTCTTTGGGGGGGGGGGCTATGGGGAAATGGGGGGTCCTCCGGGGGAAATGGGGGGGTTCGGGGGGGATCTTCATGGGAAAATGGGGGGTTTGGGGGGGTCTTTGGGGGAAAATGAAGGGGTCCTCAAGGGGGGGTTGTCCCCATGGGGGGGTGTCCCCTTTGGGTGGGGTCCCCAGACCATTTTCCCCCCCCCTTCCAACCCAGCCCTTCCCCGAAACAACCTCAGCACCCCCAGTACCCCGTCTGATACCTCCCACGCCCCCCTACCCCCCCAAACCCCCCCAAATCCCCCCCTACACCCCCCTACCCCCCACACACACCCCCCCCAGACCCCATTTAACCCCCCCCGTGCCCCCCCCCCCAGGCGAGGTGCGCATGCCGTCGGGCAAGGTGGCCAAGCCGGACATCACGGACAACAAGGACGGCACCGTCACCGTGCGCTTCGCCCCCACCGAGGCCGGCCTGCACGAGATGGACATCCGCTACGACACCATGCACATCCCAGGTGGGGGCCGCGACCCCCCCTCAGCCCCCCGCACACCCCAACAGCCCGTTTTTAACCCCAAAATGTGCCCCCCCTCCTTACAGGCAGCCCCCTGCAGTTCTACGTCGACTACGTCAACAGCGGCCACGTCACCGCCTACGGCCCCGGGCTCATCCACGGCACGGTCAACAAGCCGGCCACCTTCACCGTCAACACCAAGGACGCTGGCGAGGGTGAGTGCGGCCCCCCGGGGGGGTCCCCGAGTTATTTAGCCCCCCCCCTGACTCGTTGGCCCCCCCCAGGCGGGCTGTCGTTGGCCGTGGAGGGCCCGTCCAAGGCGGAGATCAGCTGCACGGACAACCAGGACGGCACCTGCAGCGTGTCCTACCTGCCCGTGCTGCCCGGGGACTACAGCATCGTGGTCAAGTACAACGACAAGCACATCGCCGGCAGCCCCTTCACCGCACGCATCACCGGTACGGGGCGCTGGGGGGGCTGAATGGGGCCGGGGGGGGCGCTGGGACCGTCCCCCGGGGGGCCTGGGGGCTCCAGGAGCTTCCTACTGGGGGCCTGGGGTCGCTAAAGGGGGGCTGGGGGGGCCCTGAGGTCTCTAAAGGGGGCCTGGGGGGGCCCTGGGGTCACTAAAAGGGGCCTGGGAGAGCCCTGGGGTCTCTAAAAGAGAGAGACCCACTCTGGGGATCCCTAAAAGGGTCCTGGGGCTGTCCCCAGGCTCTTGGGGACCCACAGTGTGACCCCAGCCCTATTGTGAGGGTCCCTAAAAGGGGCCTGGGGTTGCCCCTGGGCTCTTGGGGCCACTCTGGGGGTCCCCAGCCCTATCCTGGTGTCCCTAAAAGGGGTCTGGGGCTGCCCCCAGAGCCTCGGGGCCACACCGAGGGGTCCCTAAAAGGGGCCTGGGGCTGCTCCTGGAGCCTCGGGGCCACACCGAGGGGTCCCTGCGAGGCTCCCGGGGCTGCCCCCTCCCCTAATTGGGTCTGGGGTCCCGCAGGGGACGACAGCCTGCGGCTGTCGCACCTGAAGGTGGGCGCGTCGGCCGACATCCCGCTGGACATCGGCGAGAGCGACCTGAGCCAGCTGGCCGCCACCGTCACCGCGCCCTCGGGCCGCAAGGAGCCCTGCCAGCTCAAACGCCTGCGCAACGGGCACCTCGGTGGGTGGGGGGGGGGCATAAGGGGGTGGGGGGGGCGTGGGGGGGCGTGGGGGGGTGTGGGGGGGTGTGGGGAGATGGGGATAGGGAGATGGGGATGGGGAGATGGGGGGGTGTGGGGAGATGTAGGGACATGGGGGGCACATGGGGGGCACAGGGGGGACGTGGGGACATGGGGGGGGCACGAGGGTGTGTGTGGGGGTCATGGGGGTGTTGGGGGGGCACAGGGGGATGGGGACGGGGAGATAAGGAGATATGGGGACATGGGGATGGGGGGGGCACATGGGGGGGACATGGGGATGGGGAGATGTAGGGGTGGGGGGCATGGAAATGTGGGGGTGGGGGGACAGGAATTTATAGGGACAGGGAAATAGGGCAATGGGGGGGGCACAGAAACACGGGGACAGGGCAATTTGGGAACGGGGGGGGCACAGAAATACAGGAAAAACAGCGACAGGACCACATGGGGCTACGGACCCACGGCTCCGGGGGGGTCTTCCTCACCCCGCCGCCCCCCCCCTTTGTCCCCCCAGGCATCTCCTTCGTGCCGCAGGAGGTGGGCGAGCACCTGGTGCACATCTCGCGGGGGGGGGCAGCCGCTGGCGCGCAGCCCCGTGGCCGTCACCATCAGCCAGGCCGAGCTGGGCGACGCCAGCCGCGTGCGCCTGACGGGGCCGGGGCTGCGCGAGGGCCGCACCTTCCAGCCCTCCCACTTCACCATCGACACCCGCGACGCCGGTACGAGACCCCCGGCCCTTTTATTTGGGGGGTTTCGGGTCTTTTTAAGGGGTTTCGGGTCTTTTTGGGGGGTTATTTGGGGGTCCCAACCCTGCTGACGTGACCGTCCCCAGGGTACGGCGGGCTCAGCCTGTCCATCGAGGGGCCCAGCAAGGTGGACATCACCACCGAGGAGCTGGAGGACGGCACCTGCCGCGTGGCATACTGCCCCACCGAGCCCGGCAACTACATCATCGCCGTCAAGTTCGGTGACCAGCACGTCCCCGGTGGGTACTGGGAGCACTGGGAGGCCTTACTGGGGTACTAGGGGGCCATACTGGGGGAGCTGGGGGGCCATATTGGGGGTACTGGGGGCCATACTGCCCCACTGAGCCCGGCAACTACATCATCGCCGTCAAGTTTGGTGACCAGCACGTCCCCGGTGGGTACTGGGAGCACTGGGAGGCCATACTGGGAGAGCTGGGGGCACTGGGAGGTCATACTGGGGGCTTTATGGGAGGTACTGGGGGCCATACTGCCCCACCGAGCCCGGCAGCTACATCATCGCTGTCAAGTTTGGCAACCAGCACATCCCTGGTGGGTACTGGGAGCACTGGGAGGCCTTACTGGGAGAGCTAGGGGCACTGGGAGGTCGTACTGGGGTTCCTGGGGGTTCCTGGGGGTTCCTGCCCCCCGGTGACCCCCCCTCCCCCCCGCAGGGAGCCCGTTCTCGGTGAAGGTGACGGGCGAGGGCCGGGTGAAGGAGAGCATCACGCGCCGCCGCCGCGCCCCCCCCGAGGCCAGCGTGGGCACCGCCTGCGACCTCAGCCTCAAGATGCCCGGTGAGGGGGGGGAAATGCCCCGGGGGGGGGAAAAATGGCCCTGGGGGGGGGAAAACTGGCCTGGGGAGGGGGCAAAATGGTCCCAGAGGAGGGTAAAATGGCCCTGGGGGGGGTAAAATGGCCCTGGGAAGGGGCAAAATTGTCCTGGTGGAGGCAAAATGGCACTGGGGGGGGCAAAACTGTCCCCAACGCCCCCTTTAATGCCCCCAACCCCCCTTTTAACCCCCCTTTAGCCCCCTAAACCCCCTCCAAGCCCCCTTTTACCCCCACAACCCCCCCTTTAACTCCCTCCTGACCCCATAAACCCCCCCAAATCCCCCTTTAAACCCCCTTTAACCCCCCCAAACTCCCTTTAATGCCCCCTAAAGCCCCCAAACCCCATAACTGTCCCCCCAAACCCCCTTTTAACCCCCCCAACCCCCCTTTTAACCCCCCAATCTCTCCCCCCCCCCCCCCAGATCTCAGCCCCCACGAGCTGAGGGCGCTGGTGACGGGCCCCTCGGGGCAAATAGCCCCCTTTAACCCCTCAAATCTCCCCCCAAACCTCCTTTAACCCCCCCAAACCCCCTTTTAACCCCCCAATCTCTCCCCCCCCCCCCAGATCTCAGCCCCCACGAGCTGACGGCGCTGGTGACGGGCCCCTCGGGGCAGACGACGGCGGCGCAGGTGCTGGAGGGCGAGGGGGGGGGCGCCTACAGCATCCGCTTCGTCCCCAGCGAGACGGGGGGGCACTCGGTGAGCGTCAAGGACCACCGGGGGCAGCACGTCCCCGGCAGCCCCTTCCAGTTCACCGTCGGCCCCCTGGGCGAGGGGGGGGCCCACAAGGTGCGCGCCGGGGGGCCCGGCCTCGAGAGGGCCGAGGCCGGAGTGCCAGGTGAGTTTTGGGGTGGGGGGGTACGAGGAAATGGGGTCGGGGGGCAAAGAGGGATTTAAAAGGCCCAAAACGTGGCCCAAAAATGGCCCCGAGAAGCCAAAGCCTGTCCCTGGGGGGGTATGGGGGGAGTGGGGTCTCCAAAAGTCCCCAAAGGTGCCCCAAAACCAGCCCCAGGGGGCTGGGAGCATAAAGAGAGGGGTTTGGGGTCTCCGAAAGTTCCCAAATGTGCCCCAAAACCAGCCCCAGGGGGGGCTTGGGGTCTCCAAAACTCCCCAAATGTGCCCCAAAACCAGCCCCGGCGGGTTGGGGGAAAAGAGGGGAGTTTGGGGTCGTTAAGAGGCCCCAAAGACACCCCAAAACCCACCCGGGGTGCCCCCAAACCTACTCCAGGCACCCCAAAACCCCCTCAGGGGCACCCCCAGCCCTTTGAGGGCCCCAAAACCCCCCCGGGGGCACCCCAAAACCTACCCGGGGGTGCCCCCAGCCCCTGTGGGGGCGCCCCCCTGACCCCCCCGTGCCCCCCCCAGCCGAATTCAGCATCTGGACGCGCGAGGCGGGGGCCGGGGGGCTCTCCATCGCCGTGGAGGGGCCCAGCAAGGCCGAGATCGCCTTCGAGGACCGCAAGGACGGCTCCTGCGGCGTCTCCTACGTGGTGCAGGAGCCCGGTACGGGGGCCCGGTAATCCCGACCCTGCTAATCCCACTAATCCCGTCCCCGCTAATCCCGGTGACTTCATCCCCGTTAATCCCGTCCCCGTTAACCCCAGTAACCTCGTGTCCCCTAATCCTGTCCCCACTAATCCCACTAGTCCCGTCCCCGCTAATCCTGGTGACTTCATCCCCATTAATCCTGTCCCCGTTAACCCTATTAATCCTGTCCCCATTAATCCTGTCCCTGCTAATCCCACTAATCCCGTCCCCGCTAATCCCACTAGTCCCGTCCCTGGTAATCCTGGTGACTTCATCCCCGTTAATCCCGTCCCCATCAACCCCATTAATCCTATCCCTGTTAATCCTGGTAACCTCATCCCCATTAAGGGATGTTCCCGAGCGCCCCATTAAGGAGTCCCATTAACGACACCCCATTCCCGAGCGCCCTGTTAAGGACCCCATTAACGACACCCCATTAAATGAACCCTGCCCCCGAGCACCCCATTAATGACACCCCATTAAGGACGCCCCATGAGCGCCCCGTTAACTGCCCCGCTGCCCCGCAGGCGACTACGAGGTGTCGGTGAAGTTCAACGAGGAGCACGTCCCCGACAGCCCCTTCGTGGTGTCGGCCTCCTCGCCCTGCGACGCGGCGCGGCGCCTCACTGTTTCTAGCCTTCAGGTGAGGCACCGGGAGAAGGCCCCGCACGGCTCGCACGGCACCCACGGGCGCTACAGGGGCTCTCGGGGGGCAGGAGAACCTCCACAGGGCTCTATAGGGCTTTATAGGGCTCTATAGGGCCTCCGGAGGGAAGGAGAACCTCTATAGGGGCTCTCGGGGGGCTCTGTAGGGCAGGAGGGGCTGCATAGGGCTCTATAGGGCTCTATAGGGCTTTATAGGGCTTTATAGGGCCTCCAGAGGGCTCAATAGGGCCTCCAGAGGGCAGAAGAACCTCCAGAGGGCTCTATAGGGCTTTATAGGGCCTCCAGAGGGCTCAATAGGGACTCTATAGGGCCTCCTGGGCAGGAGGGGCTCCATAGGGCCTCCATAGGGCTCAATAGGGCCTCTATACGGCTCAGTAGGGCCTCTATAGGGCCTCCGGGGCAGGAGAACCTCTGTAGGGCTCTATAGGGCTTTATAGGGCCTCCATAGGGCTCAATAGGGCCTCTATAGGGCCTCCAGAGGGCAGGAGGACCTCTATAGGGCCTCCATAGGGACTCTATAGGGCCTCCAGGGCAGGAGGACCTCTATAGGGCATCCATAATGCCTCTGCAGAGCTCCACGGCCTCTACAGGACCTCTACAGGGTCCCTGTAGGGGCTCTACAGGGCCTCTGGGACAGGAGGGGCTCCATAGGGCTCAATAGGGCTTTATAGGGCCTCCAGAGGGACTCTATAGGGCAGGAGAACCTCCATAGGGCTCAATAGAGCCTCCATAGGATGTGTAATAGGGACTCCATAGGACCTCCAGGGGCAGGAGAACCTCTATAGGGAATCCTTAGGGCTCTATAGGGCCTCTGTAGGGCCTCCGGGAGCAGGAGAGCCTCTATAGGGAATCCTTAGGGCTCTATAGGGCCTCTGTAGGGCCACCGGGAGCAGGAGAACCTCTATAGGGCTTCCTTAGGGCTCCATAGGGCCTCTGTAGGGCCACCGGGAGCAGGAGAACCTCTATAGGGCTTCCTTAGGGCTCCATAGGGCCTCTAGTGGGGCCTCCATAGGGCCTCAAGGGTCACCCCAGCTCCATAGGGCCCCTGTGGGGTTTAGGAGTGCCTATAGGGTCAGCACAGCTCTATAGGACCCTAGTGGGGTTTAGGGGTGCCTATAGGGTCCCAATGGGGTTTAGGGGTGCCTATAGGGTCCCAGTGGGGTTTAGGGGTCCCTATAGGGCCCCAATGGGGTTTAGGGGTGCCTGTAGGGTCAGCACAGCTCCATAGGGGGTGGTGGGGTCCCTGCGGTGCCCGGGCGCCCCCCCAGGGCTCTTCTCCCGTGCCTCTTTTAAAGGCTATTAACAGCCCTCCCCCCCCCCCCAAAAATTTTTGGGGTGGGGGCCACCGGGGTCAGCCGGGCCTCAGCGGGGCAGAACGGGCCCCCCAGGGCCCCCCCCGCACCCCAAAAGCGGGGGCCGGGACCCCCGTTCTGCCCCGCTGAGCCCCGCGGCCCCATAAGGTAAGTGGGGTGCTGGGTGGGACTGGGGGGGGGGGGGAAAACCCTAAATCCCTCCCCGAGACCCCCCCGTGTTTTTGGGGACCCCCCCGTGGTTTTTGGGGTCACCCCCATGTCCCCAAATATTTTGGGGGATCCCCAGAGCCGGGTTTTGGGGTCTCCGGGGGGGGTCTCGGGGTGTGGAGCTCCCCCAGGGGGGGATCTTGGGGTGCAGATCCCCTCTGGGGGGGTTTTGGGGTGTGGGGCCCCCCCCCCAGGGGGTTGTTTTTTGGGGTGACCCCCCCCGGGTGTATGGGGGGGATTTGTGGGGTGCGGAAGCCCCCAGGGGTGTTTAGGGGGAGGGTTTTGGGGGGGGTCGCCCCCCCCCGGGACTGTTTGGAGAGGATTTGGGAGTGGTTTTGGGGTGATTTAGGGTGGGATTTTGGGGTGATTAGGGGCAGGTTTGGGGACAGGATTTGGGGTTACTTGGGGCAGGATTTTGGGGGGATTTGGGGAGGATTTGGGGTCGTTTAGGGCAGGGTTTAGGGGCAGGATTTCGGGGTGGTTTGGGGCAGGATTTTGGGGTTGATTTGGGGCAGGATTTGGGATTGTTAGGGGCAGGATTTAGGGTCGATTTAGGCCTGGATTTGGGGTTATTTATGGCAAGACCCCGCGTTCGTTCAGGCCGGGCTTTGGGGCCGTTTGACCCCCATCCCCCCCACACCTCCTCTCTCCTCCCCTTCCTCCCCCCTCCCTGCTCCTTTTGGGGGCGCTGCGTATTTGGGGGCGCCCCCCCCGGCCCTGATGGTGTCTGCCCCCCCAGGAGTCGGGCCTGAAGGTTCACCAGCCGGCCTCCTTCGCCGTCAGCCTCAACGGGGCCAAGGGGGTGCTGGACGCCAAAGTGCACAGCCCCTCGGGCGCCCTGGAGGAGTGCCACATCTCCGAGGTCACCGAAGGTGAGGGGACCCCCCGGGACCCCCCCGGGACCCCCCAAAACCCCCCCGCACCCCCCCGCCCCGTAGGACCCCGCCAAAGCCCCGTAGAGGGTTTTTTTTATGGGGTGGGGGGGGAATGGGCGCAGTGCTCCTCACCCCGTGGAGCTTTTTGGGGAGTGGGGAGGGGGTCTCGGTGCCCCCCCAACCCCTGTGTTGGGGTTTTGGGGTGTCCTGTGGGTCATGGGGGGGTTTAGGGAGCCCCCTATATTTTGGGGGGGTCTTTTTTGGGGGTCATTTTGGGGTCTTTTGGGGGTCTTTTGGGGGTCTTTTTGGGGTCTATTTGGAGTCATTTTGGGGTCTTTTGGGGGTCTTCTTTTGGGGTATTTTTTTGGTTTTTTGGGGGTCTTTTTTGGGTCATTTTGGGGTCTATTTGGGGTCTTTTTTTGGGGTCCTTTTGGGGGCCTTCTTTGGGAGTCTTTTTTGGGAAGGTCTTTCTTTTTTTGGGGGTCTTTTTTTGGGTCTTTTTTTTTTTTTTGTGGAGTTTTTTTTTAGGGTCTTTTTTTAGGGTCTTTTTTTGGGGGTCTTTTTTGGGTCGTTTGGGGGGGTCTTTTTGGGGTCTTTTTTGGGCTCCTCCCCCATCCACCCCCTCGATCCCAACACCTCGACCTTTCTGAGACCCCCTTGAGCCCGGGGGCTGCTTTTGGGGTCGGGGGGGTGTCGGGGGGGGGCTGTGTCCGTGCTGACCCCCTTCCCCCCCCCCAGACAAGTACGCGGTGCGCTTCATCCCCCGGGAGAACGGCGTCTACTCCATCGATGTCAAGTTCGACGGCGCCCACATCCCCGGCAGCCCCTTCAAGGTGCGCGTGGGGGAGCCGGGGCAGGCCGGGGACCCCGGGCTCGTGTCCGCCTACGGGCCCGGCCTGGAGGGAGGCACCACAGGTATGGGGGCGGGGGGGGGGTTGTGGGGGTCGGGGGGGGTGTTATGGGGTCGGGGGGGGGCGTTATGGGGGCGGGGTGGGCTCCTCGGGGGGTCTCGGGTGGGCTTGTGGGGTCGGGAGGGGCTTTGTGGGGTCAGTGGGGGCGTTATGGGGTCGGGAGAGGGGGCTTGTGGGGTCAGGAAATCCCCCCCAAAACCCCCTCTAACCCCTTAAAACCCCCCTAATCCCCTGTAACCCCCCAACCCCCCCCCAAATCCCCCCCAAACCCCCCTGTAACCCCCCAAATCTCCCCCAAATTCCCCTAAACCCCCCTCAAATCTCCCCCAACCCCCCCAAATCCCCCCCTAACCCCCTCAACCCCCCCTAAATCTCCCCCAAATCCCCCCCAAACCCCCCTGTAACCCCTAAAGCCCCCTTTAAACCCCCCAAATCCTCCCTAACCCCCCCAAACCCCCCCTCAAATCCCCCCAAAACCCCCCTAACCCCCTCAACCCCCCCCAAATCTCCCCCAAATCCCCCCCAAACCCCCTCAAAACCCCCTGTAACCCCCAAATCCCCCCTCAAATCCCCCCCAAACCCCCTCAAATCCCCCTGTAACCCTCCCAAACCCCCCTGTAACCCCCCCTAACCCCCCCCGTGTCCCCCCCCCCAGGCTCCCCGGCAGAATTCGTGGTGAACACGTCGAAGGCGGGCCCGGGGGCGCTGGCCATCACCATCGACGGCCCCTCCAAGGTGAAGATGGAGTGCGAGGAGTGCGCCGAGGGCTGCCGCGTCACCTACACCCCCATGGCCCCCGGCAGCTACCTCATCGCCATCAAGTTCGGGGGGCCGCACCACATCGCCGGCAGCCCCTTCAAGGCCAAGATCACCGGTACGGGGGGGCTGGGGGGGGATTTGGGGGGGTTTAGGGGGTGTTAGAGGGGATTTAGGGGGGATTTGGGGTGGAAATGGGGGGGCTTAGGGCAGGGTTGGGGGGCCAGGAGGGGTTTTGGGGAGCACTTCAGAAGACAGAAGGGCTCTGGGGGGGCTGTGCTGAGCCTGGGGGGGGGGCAGGAACCTTTGAGGTGTTTTCTGGGGGGCGCCACTCCCCTTTCAGGGCCCGTTTTGGGGCCAATTTCACCATTTTCCCCCATTTCTCCCCCCCAGGTCCCCGCTTAGTGAGCAGCCACAGCCTTCGCGAGAGCTCCTCAGTGCTGGTGGACGCGGGGGGGGCCCCGGTGCCTCTGATGGCTGCGGCCCCCCCGGCGGCGGCGGTGGCAGGGGGAGCGGCCCCCCCCGGGGCCTCCCCCAAATTTTCAGATGCCTCCAAGGTGGTGGCCAAGGGGCTGGGGCTCAGCAAAGCCTTCGTGGGCCAGAAGAATTCCTTCACCGTCGACTGCAGCAAGGCGGGTACGGCACCATTTCGGGGTCTCCCCCACTTTCGGGGTCCTCTTCATATTTTGGGGTCTCCCCCCGTTTTGGGGTCCCTCCCAGATTTCAGGGTTTTTTGGTTTGGGGTAAATGGCTTCGTGGGGGGGGGTTAATTGACTTTGTGGGGACATTAAATTATTTGGGGGGGGTTTAATTGATTTGGGGGGAGGGTTAAATGATTTTTGGGGGGGTTATTTCACTTTGGGGGGGTGAATGATTTGGGAGGGGGGGTTAAATAATTCTGGGGGGGGTTAAATGGCTTGGGGGGGGGGGGGCTGCTTTGTGCCCCTTCCCCTCTTTGGCTTCTGCCCTCCCTCCCAGCAGGGCCAACCCCTTGGGGCTACCCCCATTCATTCAGGACCCCCCCCCTCTTTTAGGGACCCCCCCCTCATATTTCAGGACCTCCCCTCACCCTCTTTTCCCCCCCCCGCAGGGAACAACATGCTGCTGGTGGGGGTGCAGGGCCCGCGGGCGCCGTGCGAGGAGCTGGTGGTGAAGCACCTGGGCCACCAACTCTACAGCGTGGGCTACCTCCTGCGCGAGCGCGGCGACTACGTCCTGGTGCTCAAGTGGGGCGACCAGCACGTCCCCCACAGCCCCTTCCACCTCTCCGTGCCCTGAGCACCCCCCCGGACCCCCCCCCACCCCAAAACCCCCACCGCCGCACCCCCCTTCACATTTTATGCTCCCCCCCCGCCCCACGCCAATTTTTTTATTTTTTTTCTCTTTATTTTATTCTTTTTTTTTTTTTTTTTGTAATAGGGGCGTGTGGGGGGGCTCGCGCTGCCCCCCCCCCCCTCCTTGCCCCCTTCCTCTCAGCCTCCCCTCGTGGGGGGGGTGAGGGGGTGGGACGAGGAACCCCAATAAAAACTTGTTCTGCTTCCAGGCGGCTCTGAGTGTGCTGGGGG
>NW_028136794.1:15000-17500 GCF_965140915.1 Aythya marila | reverse complement strand
TAGGATTAGGGTTCGGGTTAGGGTTAGGGTTAGGGTTAGGTTTAGGGTTATGGTTAGGGTTAGGGTTAGGGTTAGTGTTAGCGTTAGGGTTAGGATTAGGATTAGGGTTAGGATTAGGGTTATGTTTAGCGTTAGGGGTAGGGTTTGGGTTAGGGTTAGGGTTAGGGTTAGGGTTAGTGTTCTCTTAGAGTTAGGGTTAGGGTTAGGGTTAGAGTTAGAGTTCGGGAAAGGGTTACGGTTAGGGTTAGGGTTAGGGTTAGGGTTATGGTTAGGGTTAGGGTTAGGGTTAGGTTTAGGGTTAGGGTTAGGGTTCTCTTAGGTTTAGGGTTAGGGTAAGGGTTAAGGTTAGGGTTTTCTTAGGTTTTGGGATAGGGTATGGGTTAGTGTTCTCTTAGGGTTAGGGTTAGGGTTAGGGTTAGGGTTAGGGTTAGGGTTAGGTTTAGGGTTAGGCTTAGGGTTAGGGTTAGGGTTAGGTTTAGGGTTAGGGTTAGGGTTAGTGTTAGGGTTACGGATAGTATTGTCTTAGGGTTAGGGTTAGGGTTAGGGTTAGGGTTAGGGTTAGGGTTAGGGTTAGGGTTAGGGTTAGGGTTAGGGTTAGGGTTAGGGTTAGTGTTCTCTTAGGGTTAGGGTTACGGTTAGGGATAGGGTTAGGGTTAGGGATAGGTTTAGGGTTAGGATTAGGGTTATGGTTAGTGTTAGTGTTCTCTTAGGCTTAGGGTAAGGTTTAGGGTTAGGGTTATGGTTAGGGTTAGGTTAGGGTAAGGGTTAGGGTTAGGGTTATGGTTAGGGTTAGGGTTAGGTGTAGGGTTAGTGTTAGGGTTAGGGTTACGGTTAGGGTTAGGGTTAGGGTTAGTGTTAGGGTTAGGGTTAGGGTTAGGGTTCTCTTAGGGTTACGGTTAGGGTTATGGTTAGGGTTAGGTTAGGGTTAGGGTTAGGGTTAGGGTTAGGGTTACGGTTAGGGTTAGGGTTAGGGTTAGGGTTAGGGTTACGGTTAAGTTTAGGGTTAGGGTTAGGGTTCTCTTAGGGTTAGGGTTAGTGTTCTCTTAGGGTTAGGGTTAGGTTTAGGGTTAGTGTTCTCTTAGGGTTAGGGTTAGGGTTTTGGTTAGGGTTAGGGTTAGGTTAAGGGTTAGGGTTAGGGTTAAGGTTAGGGTTAGGGTTAGGGTTAGGGTTAGGGTTAGGGTTAGGGTTAGGGTTAGTGTTCTCTTAGAGTTAGGGTTAGGGTTAGGTTTACGGTGAGAGTTAGCGAAAGGGTTACGGTTAGGGTTAGGGTTTGGGTTAGTTTTAGGGTTAGGTTTAGGGTTAGGGTTAGGGTTCTCTTAGGGTTAGGGTTAGGGTTAGTGATCTCTTAGGTTTAGGTTTAGGGTTAGGGTAAGGGTTAGGGTTAGGTTTAGGATTAGGGTTAGGGTTAGGGTTAGGGTTAGTGTTCTCTTAGGTTTAGGGTTAAGGTTAGGGTTAGGGTTAGGGTAAGGGTTAGTGTTAGGTTTACGGTTACGGTTAGGGTTCTCTTATGGTTAGGGTTAGGGTTCTCTTAGAGATAGTGTTAGGGTTAGGGTTAGGGTTAGGGTTAGTTTTATGGTTAGGTTAGGTTTAGGATTACTGTTGTCTTAGGGTTAGGGTTAGGGTTAGGGTTAGGATTAGGGTTATATTTAGGATTAGAGTTAGGGTTAGGGTTAGGGTTAGCTTTAGGGTTAGGATTAAGGTTAGTGTTAGGGTTAGTGTTAGTGTTCTCTTAGATTTACGGTTAGGGTTAGGGCTAGGGATAGATTAAGGGAAAGGGTTTCAATTAGGGTTAGGCTTAGTGTTAGGGTTAGGGTTAGGGTTCTCTTAGGGTTAGGAATAGGGTTAGGGTTAGTGTTCTCTTAGGGTTAGGGTTAGGGTTAGGGTTAGGTTTAGGCTAAGGGTTAGGGTTAGGGTTAGGGTTAGGGTTAGGGTTAGTGTTCTCTTGTTAGGGTTAGGGTTAGGGTTAGGGTTAGGATTACGGTTAGGGTTAGGGTTAGGGTTAGGGTTAGGGTTAGGGTTAGGGTTCTCTTAGGGTTAGGGTTAGGGTTAGGGTTAGGGTTAGGGTAAGGGTTAGGGTTAGGGTTAGGGTTAGGGTTAAGGTTAGGGTTAGGGTTAGGGTTAGGGTTACGGTTAGGTTTAGGATTAGCGTTAGGGTTAGGGTTAGGGTTAGGGTTCTCTTAGGGTAAGGGTTAAGGTTAGAGTTAGGGTTAGGGTTAGGGTAAGGGTTAGGGTTAGGGTTAAGGTTAGGGTTAGGGTTAGGGTTAGGGTTACGGTTAGTGTTCTGTTAGGCTTAGAGTTAGTGTTAGGGTTATGGTTAGGGTTAGGTAAGGGTTAGGGTTAGGGTTAGGGTTCTCATAGTGTTAGGGTTAGGGTTAGGGTTAGTGTTCTCTTAGGGTTAGGGTTAGGGTTTGGGTTATGGTAAGGGTTAGGGTTAGGGTTAGGGTTAGGGTTAGGGTTAGGGTTAGGGTTATGGTTAGGGTTGGGGTTAGGGTTACGGTTA
>NW_028136794.1:5000-7500 GCF_965140915.1 Aythya marila | reverse complement strand
AGGGTTAGGGTTAGGGTTAGGGTTAGGGTTAGGGTTAGGGTTAGGGTTAGGGTTAGGGTTAGGGTTAGGGTTAGTGTTTTTTTAGGGTAAGGATTAGGGTTTGGGTTAGGGTTAGGGTTAGGCATAAGTTTAGGGTTAGGGTTAGGGTTAGGGTTAGGCTTAGGGTTAGGGTTAGGGTTAGGGTTAGGATTAGGGTTAAGTTTAGGTTTAGGGTTAGGGTTAGTGTTAGGGTTAGGGTTAGGTTTAGGTTTAGAGTTAGGGTTAGGGTTAGGGTTAGGTTTAGGGTTAGGGTTAGGGTTAGGGTTAGTGTTAGTGTTAGGGTTAGGGTTAGTTTTAGGGTTAGGGTTAGGGTTAGGGTAGGGGAAAGGGTTAGGTTTAGAGTTAGGGTTAGGTTTAGAGTTAGGGTAAGGGTTAGGGTTAGGGTTAGGGTTAGGGTTAGGGTGGGGGTTAGGGTTAGGTTTAGAGTTAGGGTTAGGGTTAGGGTTAGGGTTAGGATAGGGTTAGGTTTAGTGTTAGGGTTAGGGTTAGGGTTAGGGTTAGGGTTAGGTTTTAGGGTTAGGGTTAGGTTTAGGGTTAGGGTTAGGGTTAGGGTTAGGTTTAGCTTTAGGGGTAGGGATAGGGTTAGTGTTAGGTTTGGGGTTAGGGTTAGGTTTCTCTTAGGGTTAGGGTTAGGGTTAGGGTTAGGGTTAGGGTTAGGGTTAGGGTTAGGGTTAGGGTTAGGGTTAGGGATAGGTTTAGAGTATGGGTTAGGGTTAGGGTTAGGGTTTGGGTTAAAGTTAGGGGTAGGGTTAGGGTTAGGGTTAGGGTAAGGTTTAGGGTTAGGGTTAGGGTTAGGGTTAGGGTTAGAGATCTATTAGGGTAAGGATTAGGGTTTGGGTTATGGTTAGGGTAAGGGTTAGGGTTCGGTTTAGTGTTAGGGTTAGGGTTAGGGTGGGGGTTAGGGTTAGGTTTAGGATTAGGGTTAGGGTTAGGGTTAGGGTTAGGGTTAGGGTAAGGGTTAGGGTTAGGGTTAGGGTTAGGTTTAGGGTTAGGATAGGGTTAGGGTTAAAGTTAGGGTTAGGGATAGGGTTAGGTTTAGGGTTAGGGTTAGGGTTAGGGTTAGGGTTAGGGTTAGGGTTAGGTTTAGGTTAGGTTTAGGGTTAGGTTTGGGGTTAGGGTTAGGGTTAGGGTTAGGTTTAACGTTAGTGTTAGGGTTAGGTTTAGGGTTAGGTTTAAGGTTAGGGTTAGGGTTACGGTTAGGGTTAGGGTTAGGGTAAGGGTTTGGGTTAGGTTTAGGGTTAGGGTTAGGGTTAGTTTTAGGGTGAGGTTAAGGATTAGCGTTAGTGTTAGGGTTTAGTGTTAGGTTTATCTTAGGGTTAGGGTTAGGTTTAGGATTAGCGTTAGGGTTAGGGTTAGGGTTAGGGTTCTCTTAGGGTTAGGGTTAAGGTTAGAGTTAGGGTTAGGGTTAGGGTAAGGGTTAGGGTTAGGGTTAAGGTTAGGGTTAGGGTTAGGGTTAGGGTTAGGGTTAGGGTTAGGGTTAGTGATCTCTTAGGTTCAGGTTTATGGTTAGGGTAAGGATTAGGGTTAGGGTTAGGGTTAGGGTTAGGTTTAGGTTTAGAGTTAGGGTTAGGGTTAGGGTTGGGGTTAGGTTTAGGGTTAGGGTTAGGGTTAGCGTTAGTGTTAGGATTAGGGTTAGGGTTCTGTTTAGGGTTAGGGTTAGGGTTAGGGTGGGGGTTAGGGTTAGGTTTAGAGTTAGGGTTAGGGTTAGGGTTAGGGTTAGGATAGGGTTAGGTTTAGTGTTAGGGTTAGTGTTAGGGTTAGGGTTAGGGTTAGGGTTAGGTTTTAGGGTTAGGGTTAGGTTTAGGGTTAGGGTTAGGGTTAGGGTTAGGTTTACGGTTAGGGTTAGGGTTAGCTTTAGGGGTAGGGATAGGGTTAGTGTTAGGTTTGGGGTTAGGGTTAGGTTTCTCTTAGGGTTAGGGTTAGGGTTAGGGTTAGGGTTAGGGTTAGGGTTAGGGTTAGGGTTAGGGATAGGTTTAGAGTATGGGTTAGGGTTAGGGTTAGGGTTTGGGTTAAAGTTAGGGGTAGGGTTAGGGTTAGGGTTAGGGTAAGGTTTAGGGTTAGGGTTAGGGTTAGGGTTAGGGTTAGAGATCTATTAGGGTAAGGATTAGGGTTTGGGTTAGGGTTAGGGTAAGGGTTAGGGTTCGGTTTAGTGTTAGGGTTAGGGTTAGGGTGGGGGTTAGGGTTAGGTTTAGGATTAGGGTTAGGGTTAGGGTTAGGGTTAGGGTTAGGGTAAGGGTTAGGGTTAGGGTTAGGGTTAGGGTTAGGGTTAGGGTTAGGATAGGGTTAGGGTTAAAGTTAGGGTAAGGGTTAGGGTTAGGGTTAGGGTTAGGGTTAGGGTTAGGGTTAGGGTTAGGTTTAGTGTTAGGGTTAGGGTTAGGGTTAGGGTTAGGGTTAGGGTAAGGGTTAGGATTAGGGTTAGGGGTAGGGTTAGGGTTAGGGTTAGGGTTAGGTTTAGTGTTAG
>NW_028136795.1:0-19289 GCF_965140915.1 Aythya marila | reverse complement strand
CTCCCCCCGCCCCCCCCCGGCGCCTGTTCGATTTCGGGGCCCCCCCCCCTGGACGACCAATTCGAGGAGCCCCCCGAATTCGCCAAGATCCTCCCGGACGGGCTGGCCACCATCATGCGCATGCTGGACGAGTCCATCCGGCAGGAGGAGGACGAGCGGGGGGGGCCCTGCGACGCCCCCCCCCCCCCCGGCCCCCCCCGCCCTCCCCCGCCTCCCGCCGCCCCCCCTCCGCCTCCTCCCCCCCCCCCCTCCTCCTCCCCCTCCTCCTCCCCTCCTCTTCCTCCTCCCCCCCCCCCTCAGGTCGCCGCCCCCCTTCCTCCCCCCCTCTCCCGGCCCCCCCCCGCTCGCCCGCCCCCAAGGCGCCCGTTTTCGGGGCCCCCCCCGGGCCGGACCCCCCGGACCCCCCCCGCCTTTACCCTTTCGGCAAGCGGGACGAGCCGCCCCCCCCCCCGCGCCCCCCCCCCCCCCTCCTCCGTCCTCCTCCTCCAGCCTCCTCCACTCGCTGGCCTCCGCCCTGGGGGGGGCGGCCGAGCCGGGGGGGCTCAAGGCGGTGGGCGCCCCCCCCCCCCTTCCCTTGGCCCCCCGGCCCCCCAAGTCGCTACCTCACCGCCGGGCTGGGGCCGGGAAGGGGGGGCCGCGCCGAGGGACCCCCCTTACCACCACCCCCCCCCCCACGCTCGGAGTCGGAGGCGCTGGAGGAGATCAGCCGCGCCTGCGAGACGCTGGCGGAGCAAGCGGGGCGCTCGGCGGCCTCCCCCCGGCCTTCCTCCCCGGCCTCGTCCCCCCCCCCCCCTCCCTCCTCCTCCTCCTCCTCCTCCTCAGTCACCCCCTCCCCAGCCCCGGCCTCCCCCCCGGCCTCGGCGGCCTCCCCGCGAGCGGGAGGCTCGCCCCCCGCCGCCCGCCACCACCACCACCACACCACCACCAGCACCACCAGCACCACCAGCACCACCAGCAGCAGCAGCAGCAGCAGCAGCAGCAGCGGCCTCCACGCAAGGCCCCGGCCTCCCTCGACCCCCAGAGCCCCGCTGAGGACGCTCCCGAGGCGGCCTCCACCTCGGCCTCGCCTCCGCCGCCGCCACCGCCTCCACCGCTGCCACCGCCGCCGCCGCCGCCGTCGCCGAGCGCGCCGAGCTGCTGAAGCTGCGGGCGCTGAGCGAGGGCCCCCCCCGGGAGCTGAAGATCCGCCTGGTGAAGGTGGAGAGCGGAGGAGGAGGAGGAGGAGGAGGAGGAGGAGGCGGCCGCGACACCTTCGTGGCCTCCGAGGTGGAGGAGCCCCCGCGCCTCCCCCTGGCCCAGCTCACCATCAGCCACAGCGCCGCCGAGGTCGTGCGCGCCAGCAAGTCAGTGCGGGGCGGGCTGGGGGGGATTTGGGGGGGGATTTTGGGGGGGCTGGGGAGGCTCTAGGGGGTTCTAGAGGCTCTGGGGAGGCTCTGGGGAGGCTCTGGGAGCCTTTATAGAGGCTCTTTAGGGGCTGGGGAGGCTCTAGGGGGGATTTATTGGGGCTGGGGAGGCTCTAGGGGGCATTATGGAGGCTCTTTGGGGGCTGGGGAGGCTCTAGGGGGGATTTATTGGGGCTGGGGAGGCTCCAGGGGGCTCTCAGGGCACTTATGGAGGCTCTGTGAAGGCTCTGTGGAGGCTCTAGGGGGCTGGGGATGCTCTAGAGAGGCTCTAGGGTGCTCTGTGAAGGCTATTTGGGGACTGGGGAGGCTCTAGGGGGGATTTATTGGGGCTGGGGAGGCTCTAGGGGGCTCTGTGGAGGCTCTTTAGGGGCAGGGGAGGCTCTAGGGAGGCTGTAGGGGGCTCTAGAGGCATTTAGGGAGGCTCAAGGGAGGCTCTAGGGTGCTGGGAAGGCTCTAGGGAAGCTCTGAGGGTGTCTGTGAAGGCTGTTTGGGGTCTGGGGAGGCTCTAGGGGGGATTTATTGGGGCTGGGGAGGCTCTAGGGAGGCTCTAGGGGGCTCTAGAGGCATTTATGGAGGCTCTGTGGAGGCTCTTTAGGAGCTGGGGAGGCTCTAGAGGGGATTTATTGGGGCTGGGTGGCTGTAGGGAACTCTAGAGGCATTTATGGAGGCTCTAGGGAGGCTCTAGGGGGCTTTATGGAGGCCCTGGTGGACTGGGGAGGCTCTGGTGGGGCTCTTTGGAGGTTTTAGAGGCACTCTAGGGGGCTTTATGGGGGCTCTTTGGGAGCTTTGGGGGCTGGGGAGGCTCTAGGGAGGCTCTAGGGGGCTCTAGAGGCATTTAGGAAGGCTCTGTGGAGGCTCTTTGGGGGCTGGGGAGGCTCTAGGGGGGATTTAAGGGGGCTGGGGAGGCTCTAAGGGGCTTTATGGAGGCTCTTTGGGGGCTGGGGAGGCTGTCTGGGGGCTCTAGAGGGCTTTATGGAAGCTGTAGGGCGCTGGGGAGGCTCCAGGGAGGCTTTATGGGGGCTCTGCAGGGCTTTATGGAGGCTTTATGGGGGATCTGGGAGTCTGGGGAGGCGCTTTGGGGGCTTTGAGGGGCTGGGGAGGCTCTGGGGAGGCTCTAGAGGGGTTTATGGGGGCTCTAGGAGGCCGGGGAGGCCCTACAGAGGCTTTATGGGGTCTCTAGGGGGCTTTGTGGAGGCTCTGAAGGCCCTGGAGGCCCTAGGGAGGTTCTGTGGAGGCTCTTTTTGGGGTGGGGAGGTTGTAGGGAGGCTCCAGGGAGGCTCCCCAGGGCCTTTATGGGGCTGGGGGCCTCTGCGGGGGCTCTATGGGGACTGTGGAGGCTCTGTGGGGACTGTGGAGGCTGTTTGGGGTCTCTGTGGGGTCTCTGTGGGGTCTCTGTGGGGTCTCTGTGGGGACGTGGCCTCGCACATGTTGCGGGCCCCCCCCCCCCACCCCCTGGGCCGTTGGGTGACCCTGTCCTTGTGTCCTTGTGTCCCCCTGTCCCCATCTTTCTGTCCCCATCCCCGTGTGCCCCTGTCCCCATACCCCTGTCCCTGTCCACCTCCCCCTGTCCCCATGTCCCCATCCTTCTGTCCCCATCCCTTTGTCCCTACCCATGTTGCCGTGTCCCTATATCCTGTGTCCCCATGTCCCTGTGTCCCTGTGTCCTTATCCATGTCCCCGTGTCCCCATATCCCTGTATCCCCATCCTTCTGTCCCCATCCCCGTGTCCCTATCCACATCCCTGTGTCTCCATGTCCCCATGTTCCTATCCACGTCCCTTGTCCCCATGTCCCTATCTGTGTCCCCGTCCCCATTCCCATGTCCCTATCCATGTCCCTATGTCCCCATCCCCATGTCCCTGTCCCCATATCCCTGTGTCCCCATATCTTCATATCCCCATGTCCTTTGTCCCCATGTCCCCATACCCCCATGTCCCTGTGTCCCCATGTCCCTATCCCTGTCCCCATGTCCATGTGTCCCCATCCCCATGTCCCCATGTCCCCATCCATGTCCATGTGTCCCCATGTCCCTGTCCCTATATCCCTGTGTCCCCATGTCCCCATATCCGTGTATCCCACGTCCCTTGTCCCCATGTCCCTATATCCCCATATCCTTGTTCCCATGTCCCTATCCCTGTCCCCATGTCCCTATATCCCCGTGTCCCCATCCCCATGCCCCCATGTCCCTATCCATGCCCCGTGACCCCACCCACGACCCCGTGACCCCACCCACGACCCCGTGACCCCACCCATGACCCCACCCCCTTGGCCCCGCCCCCTGCCCCGCCCCCAGGCAGGCGCGCCTGCCGGGCCCGTTCCGGGAGTCCTACCTGTCCCCGGCGCAGTCGGTGAAGCCGCGCATCGACTCGCAGGAGAAGCTGCCCCGCGACAAGCTCAGCCCGCCCACGCCCAGCATCTACGTGAGTCATTGGCCGGCCCCGGGGCGCCCCGCCCTCATTGGGCCGTGGGGGGGGGGGGGGCGTGTCCCAGGGCATCCTCGTGCCGATTGGTCAACGGGCGGGCGTGTCCCAGGGCGTCCCCGTCCTCATTGGGCCGCAGGAGTGCGTTGCCCAGGGCATCCTTGCCCTGATTGGTCCATGATTGGGCGTTTCCCAGGCATCCCCACCCCGATTGGTCCACGACTGAGTGTTTCCCAGGGTATCCCTGCCCTGATTGGTCCATGACTGGGCGTTTCCCAGGGTATCCCTGCCCTGATTGGTCCATAGCTGGGTGGTCCCCAGGGCATCCTTGCCCTGATTGGTCCATGATTGGGCGTTTCCCAGGCATCCCCACCCCGATTGGTCCATGACTGGGTGTTCCCCAGGGCATCCTTGCCCTGATTGGTCCATGGCCAGGTGTTTACTAGGTACTCCTGCCCTGATTGGTTCACAGGCAGGTGTTTCCTAGGGCATGTCCACCCTGATTGGTCCATAACTGGGTGTTTCTAGGCATCTCTGTCCTGATTGGTCTATGATTGGGCGTTTCCCAGGGCATCCCCATGCTGATTGGTCCACAGCCAGGTGTTTCCCAGGCATCCCCATCCTGATTGGTTCATAGCTGGGCGTTTCCCAGGGCATCCCCCTTTTGATTGGTCCATAGACGGGTGTTTCCCAGGGCATCTCCACCCTGATTGGTCCATGGGTGGGCATTTCCAGGGCATCCCCATCCTGATTGGTCCATAGCTGGGTGTTTCCCAGGCATCCCCATCCTGATTGGCCCATGGCCAGGTGTTTCCCAGGGCATCTCTGCCCTGGTTGGCCAATGGGTGGGCGTTTCCCAGGGAATCCCCATTCTGATTGGTCCATGACTGGGCGTTTCCCAGGGAATCTCTGCCCTGATTGGCCCACAGCTGGGTGTTTCCCGGGGTATCCCCATGCTGATTGGCCCACGGGCGGGCATTTCCCAGGGAATCCCCGCTCTGATTGGCTCCCGCCCGGATCCTCCCAGCCACCCCCATACCGATTGGCCGGCGGCCGGGCGTCTCCCCGGGGCCCCCTATCTGATTGGCCGCCGGGCGGGCGGGGGCGTGGCGGGGCCCCGCCCCGGGGCTTCCCCATTGGCCGAGGGTGTGGGCGTGGCGGCGTTGTCGGGCCGCGATTGGCTGCCCGGCGCTGACCGGCCCCGCCCACAGCTGGAGAGCAAGCGCGACGCCTTCTCGCCCGTCCTGCTGCAGTTCTGCACCGACCCCAAGAACCCCATCACCGTCATCCGCGGGCTGGCCGGGTCCCTGCGCCTCAGTGAGTGACACCGGGACGGGGACACCGGGACGGGGACACCGGGATGGGGACAATGACACAGGGACAGGGACAATGACACAGGGACAGTGGCACGGGGACACGTTGCATGGGGACAACTGCACAGGGACAATTAGACAAGGACAGCGACACAGGGACACCTTGCATAGGGATGGTGGCATGGGGACAGTGGCACGGGGACAACAGCATGGGGACAATTTCATGGGGACAATTTCATGGGGATAATTACACAAGGACAGTGACAGAGGGACACTTTGCATGGGGACAGTGGCACGGGGACAGGGACAATGACACAGGGACAATTACACGGGGACAGTGACACAGGGACACTGGCATGGGGACAGTGGCATGGGGACAATTGCATAGGGACAGTGACACAGGGATACTTTGCATGGGGACACCACCACAAGGACATGGGGACTCCACCACAGGGACAACTATATGGGGAGAATTACACAGGGACAGTGGCACAGGGACAATGGCACGGGGACGCTCTGCATGGGGACAGTGGCACAGGGATGCCAGCACAGGGACACTTTGCACAGGGATGCTTTGCATGGGGATGCTTGGTCCCCATGTCCCCGTCCTGTCCCTGTCCTGTCCCCGTGTCCCCTCCATGCATGTACGAGCTGCCATGTCCCCATGTCCCCATGTCCCTGTCCCATGCACACGCGCACTCCCTTGTTCCCTGTCCCTTGCACACTTGTGTCCCTTGTCCCCATCCCCTGCACGTACCTGCTTCCGTGTCTCTTGTCCCTGTGTCCCCATCCTGTCCCTGTGTTCTCGTCCCCTGCATGCACATGTCCCCATGTCCCTTGTCCCTGCATCCCAACGTTCTCATGTCCCTCATCCCCGTGTCCCCATATCTCCATGTCCCTTGTCCCCATGTCCCTTGTGTCCATGCCCATCATCCCAATGCCCCCAAGTCTCTGTGTCCCCCTGTCCCCACGTCCCCACGTCCCTTGTCCCCATATCCCAATGTTCTCTTGCCCCTTATCCCAACGTCCCCATGTCCCTGTGTCCCCACATCCTTCATCCCAATGTCCCTGTGTCCCCATGTCCCCCTGTCCCTTATGTCCATGCCCCTCATCCCAATGCCCCCATGTCTTTGTCCCCATGTCTCTTGTTCCAATGTCCCCGTGTCCCCATGTCCCTATGTCCCATGTCCCCATGTCCCCATGTCCCTTGTCCCCATATCCCAATGTTCTTATGTCCCTCATCCCAATGTCCCCACATCTCTTGTCCCTATGTCCTCATGTCCCATGTCCCCACGTCCCTTGTCCCCATATCCCAATGTTCTCACATCCCTCATCCCCATGTCCCCACATCTCCTGTCCCCATGTCCTATGTCCCCATGTCACTTGTGTCCATGCCCGTCATCCCAATGCCCCTGTGTCCCCATGTCCCCATGTCCCTTGTCCCCGTATCCCAATGTTCTTTTGCCCCTCATCCCAATGTCCCCATGTCCCCATGTCCTTTGTCCCCATATCCCAATATTCTTTTGCCGTTCATCCCAATGCCCCCATGTCTTTGTGTCCCCATGTCTTGTCCCCCTGTCCCCATGTCCCCACGTCCCTTGTCCCCATATCCCAATGTTCTCACGTCCCATGTCCCCATGTCCCCATATCCCCCTGCCCTCCCCTTTCCCCCTACCCCCCCGTGCCCCCCATCCGCGGTGCGGGCTCCGAGCGGCCGCTGCCGTCCCCGCAGACCTGGGGCTGTTCAGCACCAAGACGCTGGTGGAGGCGAGCGGGGAGCACGCGGTGGAGGTGCGCACGCAGGTGCAGCAGCCCTCGGACGAGAACTGGGACCTGTCGGGGACGCGCCAGGTCTGGCCCTGCGAGAGCAGCCGCTCGCACACCACCATCGCCAAGTACGCCCAGTACCAGGCCTCCTCCTTCCAGGAGTCCCTGCAGGTCGGCGGGCGCGGGGGGCGCGGGGGGGCGGGGGGGGGATGTGGGGACATTGGGGCCGTGGGGGGACGTGGGGGGACGTGGGGGGATGTTGAGGGTATAGGGGGACACGGGGGGTATGGGGGGATGTGGGGACACGGGGGGTACAGGGGGACATGGGGGGGTACAGGGGGACGTGGGGGGTGCAGGGGGACGTGGGGGGTACAGGGGGACATGGGGGGTATGGGGGTGCAGGGGGACACGGGAGGACGTGGGGACACAGGGGGTAGGGGGGACATGGGGTGCAGGGGGATGTGGGGACACTCAGGGTGAGGGGGGACATGGGGACACGGGGCGGATGTGGAGGGCAGGGGTGATGTAGGGGACATCTGGAGGGGGACATGGGGATGGGGGGTCCCCCTGACCCGTGTGCCCCCTGCCCCGTGTCCCCCCCTAACGAGACGTCCCCGCCAGGAGGACAAGGACAGCGAGGACGAGGAGGCGGAGGAGCCCGACAGCACCACGGAGACCCCCCCCAGGTGGGGCCACCCGGGGGTCCCCCGACACCGAGGGCGGGCGCTGGCCCCGAGGCGTCCCCGGGGTGTCCCCAGGGCGTCCCCGGGGCGTCAGTGGGGGGACCCCGGCTCGGGGACGTGCCGCGTCCCCCCCGTAACCCCTGCGCCCCGCAGCAACCCCGACCAGAAGTCCCACCAGATCATCAAGTTCGGGACCAACATCGACCTCTCGGATGCTAAGAGGTGAGGGGGGCACCCATGGGTGAGGGGGGCACCCATGAGTGACAGGGGGACCGTGCTGGGGGTGACGGGCACCTCTGGGTGACCTGTGGAGGAGCATCCAATGGTCGATCATCCCAAGGGTGGCCATCCCAAGAGTGACTCTCATAGGTGATTGTCCAATGGGTGACCATCCCAAGGGTGACCATCCAATAGGTGACCATCCAATAGGTGACCATCCTGTGGGTGACCATCCCATCCGATAGCTGATCATCCAATGGTTGACCATCCTGTGTTTGACCGTCCCATGGCTGACCATCCAATGGTTGACCATGTCATGGGTGAACACCTCACAGCTGACCATCCAATGGTTGACCGTCTAGTAGTTGACCACCCAATGGTAGACCGTCCAATGGTTGACCATCCAATGGCTGGCTGTCCAGTGGGTGACCTTCCCATGAGTCACCATCCCATGGCTGACCAACCTGTTGGCTGAGCATCCAATAGCTGAATACCCCATGGTTGACCATCCAATTGTTGACCATCCCATGGGTGACCACCTCATGGCTTATCATCCAGTACTTGTCCATCCCATGGTTGACTGCCTGCTGGTGACCATCCCATGGTTGATCATCCCATGGTTGATCATCCCATGGACAACCATCTCATGGGTAACTGTCCCATGGCTGATCATCCAATGGTTGACCATCCAATGATTGACTATCCTATGGCTGATCATCCCATAGTTGACTGTCCAGTGGTTGACAGGCCTATGGGTGACCACCTTATGGCTTATCATCCAATGGTTGACCATCCAGTGGTTGACCATCCAATGGTTGACCATCCAATGGTTGACCATCCTATGATTGACCACCCCATGCCTGACCATCCAATGGTTGACTATCCCAGGACTGACCACGCAATGTTTGACTAACCCATGGGTGACCATCCCATGGGTGACCGTCCCACGGGTGACCACCCCACGGGTGACCGTCCCGTGTGTCCCCGTCCAGGTGGAAGCCGCAGCTGCAGGAGCTGCTGAAGCTGCCGGCCTTCATGCGGGTTTCCTCCACGGGCAACATGCTGAGCCACGTGGGCCACACCATCCTGGGCATGAACACCGTCCAGCTCTACATGAAGGTGCCAGGCAGCCGCACACCCGGTGAGCGGGGCCGCGGGGCGGGGGGCGCGTGGGGCTGTGCGGGCTGCGGGGGGGTGACACCGCCGCTGGTCCCGTGTCCCCCCCAGGCCACCAGGAGAACAACAACTTCTGCTCCGTCAACATCAACATCGGGCCCGGGGACTGCGAGTGGTTCGCGGTGCACGAGCACTACTGGGAGACCATCTCCGCCTTCTGCGACAAGTGAGGGCGGGGCTTGGGGGAGAGGGCGTGGCTTGGGGGAGGGGGCGTGGCTTTGGGGGAGGAGGAGGGGCTTGTGAGAGGGGTGGGGCTTGTGGGAGGGCAGAGCACAGCGCTGCTGGTAGGTTGGTGACACCAAGGGGGAAGGCGGAGCGGTGGCGGTGGTGACAGTAGTGACAGCAGTGACAGCAGTGACAGTAGTGATAGCAGTGACAGCAGTGACAGCAGTGACAGCAGTGACAGCAGTGGCACCGTGTGACCCCGTCTGTGTCGCAGGCACGGCGTGGACTACCTGACGGGCTCGTGGTGGCCCATCCTGGAGGACCTGTACCGCTCCAACATCCCCGTGTACCGCTTCATCCAGCGCCCCGGCGACCTGGTGTGGATCAACGCCGGCACCGTGCACTGGGTGCAGGCCACCGGCTGGTGCAACAACATCGCCTGGAACGTCGGGCCCCTCACCGGTACGGGGCGCGGGGACCGGGGCACTTTGCTGGTGGGGTGATGGTGTGGATGCAACGGGGACAGAGTGGGGACACAACGGGGACACAACGGGGGAACAATGGGGGAACAATGGGGATGCAATAGAGAAACAGCAACAACACAATGTGGGAACAATGGGAACACAATGGGGTTGCAGTGGGGATAGAAGGGGGACGTAACAGGGGAACGTTGGGGACACAACGGGGGTACAGTGGGGACACAACGGGGACACAACGGGGACAAAATGGGGGAACAGTGGGGATGCAATAGAGAAATAACAGCAGGGACAGAACAGGGACACAACAGGGATACAATGAGGATACAATAGGGGTACAATGGGGACACAATGGGGTAACAATGGGGGTGCAATGAGGATGGAAGGGGGATGCAACAGAGAAATGATGGAGACAAAACAGGGACACAGTGGGGGTGCAGTGGAGGACAAGGGGGGTGCGATGGGGACACAAAAGGAACACGATGGGGACACAATGGGGAAACAATGGGGATGCAATAGAGAAACAACGGGGACAGAGCAGGAACAGAATGGGGACGCAATGGGGACACTATGGGGACACAACGGGGATGCAACGGGAACACAGTGAGGGTGCAGTGGGGACACGAGCGCCGCACCATGGGGGTGGGACATGGTTGGGGACACAGCCCTAAGGGTGACACGGTGTGGCCGGGGGACACCCATGACGTCCCTGCTGTCCCCTTAGCCTACCAGTACCAGCTGGCGCTGGAGCGCTATGAGTGGAACGAGGTGAAGAACGTCAAGTCCATCGTGCCCATGATCCACGTCTCCTGGAACGTCGCCCGCACCGTCAAGATCAGCGACCCCGACCTCTACAAGATGATCAAGTGAGCGCAGGGGCGCGGTGGGGCCGGGGCCGCCCTGGGGACAAGGACGGGGCCACGCCAGGGCTGACACCGCCGCAGGACGAGGGGACGGGGACATCCCCGTCGCCGCGGGGCGGTGGCTGACGCGCGCGGCCGTGCGGTGCCGGCCGTTGCAGGTACTGCCTGATGCAGTCCATCAAGCACTGCCAGGTGCAGCGCGAGAGCTTGGTCCGCGCCGGCAAGAAGATCGCCTACCAGGGACGGGTGAAGGACGAGCCGGCGTACTACTGCAACGAGTGCGACGTGAGTGCTGGAGGGGGCCGGGGGGGCTGGGCGTGGTCTTGGCATGGCCTTGGAGTAGTCTTGGCCATGGACTTGGCTGTAGTTTTGATGTGGTCATGCCCATGGAGTTGGCTTGCACTTGGCCATGATTTTGACATGGTCATGGCTGTGGCTTTGGCTTGGACTTGGCCATGGTCTTGGCCATGGTTTTGGCTTGGTCTTGGTCATGGTTTTGACATGGACATGCCCATGGCATTGGCTTGGACTTGACCATGATCTTGGCATGGTCATGGCCATGGCTTTGGCTTAGTCTTGGCCACAGTCTCTGTATGGTCTTGGCGTGGTGATGGCCATGGTTTTGGTTTAGTCATGACCACCATCTTTGTCATCATGGCCATGGCATTGGCTTGGTATTAGCCACGGTCTTTATGTGGTCTTGGCATGGTGATGGCCACGGCAATGGCTTGGTTTTGCTCCTGGTGTTGGCCATGGATTTTACATGTACATGGTCCTGGCATGCTGTGGCCATGGCGTTCTCTTGGTGTTGAGCGTGGTCTTGCTGTGGCCATGGCCATGACACTGACTTAGACTTGACCATGGTCTCTGAGTGGTCTTGGCATGGTCGTGGCCACGGTTTTGGTTTGGTCTTGACCACGGTCTTGACGTGGTCATGGCCATGGCATTGGCTTGTGCTTCGCTGTGATCTTTACGTGGTCTCGGTGTGGTCATGGCCACAGCAACAGCTTGGTCTTGGCCGTGGCCTTGGCCATTGTCTTGGCCATGGTCTTGGTTCTGGTCTTGATCCTGGTCTTGGCCATTGTCTTAGTCATTGTCTTGGCCATTGCTTGGTCCTGGTCTTGGTCATGGTCTTGGCCACGGTCTTGACCCAGTCACAGCCGTGGCATTGCCCTGGCCACGGCTTTTGCGTGGTCTCATCACGGGTGACCGTGACCGGCCCCGGGTGCAAACCGAAAGGTGTCGGCGGGTGGGGGCTTCGCCCGGGAGCACCGCCGCTGAGCCGTGTGCCGCAGGTGGAGGTGTTCAACATCCTCTTCGTGACGAGCGAGACCGGCGGGCGCAACACCTACCTGGTGCACTGCGAGGGCTGCGCCCGGCGCCGCAGCGGGGCCCTGCACGGCGTCGTCGTCCTCGAGCAGTACAAGACCGAGGAGCTGATGCAGATCTACGACGGCTTCACCCTGGTGAGCGCGCGGGGACGGCCCCGGGGGCAGGGGCACCCTCACACCGAACACGGGGACACCCATGGGATCATGGGATCGCCAGCATGGGGACGCCCAGAGAGGGGATGAGCAACTTGGGGTCACCCATGGGACCACCAGCATGGAGACACCCAGAATGGGGACACCCATGGGATCACCTACACGGAGATGCCCAAAATGGGGACACCCAGCATGGGGACACCCATGGGGACACCCAACATGGGGTCACCCACCTTGGGGTCACCTAAGATGGGGACACCCAACTTGGGGTCACCCATGGGATCGCCAGCATGGGGACACCCAGCATCGGGGTGACCAACTTGGGGTTACCCATGGGGACACCCAACAAGGGGATGAGCAACTTGGGGTCACCCACGGGACCACCAGCATGGAGACAGCCAGAATGGGGACACCCATGGGGTCACCTACACGGGGATGCCCAAAATGGGGACACCCAGCATGGGGACACCCAGCATGGGGGTGACCAACCTGGGAACACCCATGGGGTCACCCAACATGGGGTCACCCACCTTGGGGTCACCTAAGATGGGGACACCCAACTTGGGGTCACCCATGGGATCATCAGCATGGGGACACCCAACATCGGGGTGACCAACTTGGGGTCACCCATGGGGACACCCAACGTGGGGGTCACTCAACTTGGGGTCACCCAACAAGGGGATGACCAACTTGGGGTCACCCATGGGACCACCAGCATGGGGACACCGCAATTGGGGGGGGTCACCCATTATTGGGACACCCAAGGGACCACCAGCATGGGGTCACTCAACTTGGGGTCACCCACAGGGACCCCCAGCATGGGGACACCCAACCTAAGGCCACCCAACTTGAGGCCACCCAACGTGGGGCCACCCATGGGACCACCAGTATGGGACCACCACTACGGGGCCACCCAAGGGACCTCCATTACGGGACCCCCACTACGGGGCCACCCAACACGGGGACACCCCCGGGACCCCCACCCCCTGGGGCCGCCCCTTCCCGCGTGTCCCCCCCCCCTTTCCCCGTGTCCCCAGGGGTGGTGGCGGTGGCGGTGGGGGGGTCCCCATGGGGGTGGCCCCCCCCCCCTGACACCGGGTCCCTTGCAGGTGGCGTCGCCCAGCTCCAGATGAGCCCTGCCCGGCCCAGGGGGTTCCTGGGCACCCGTGACGGGGACGGGGACACGGGGACGCCCCCCCCGCCCCCCACCCCGAACACTTTTTTATTTATTCATGGGGAAATCGCCCCAAAATTGGCCTCCCCCCCCCCGACATCTTCTCGCCCCCCCCCCTCTCCGCACTCTGAAGAGCGGCGCCGGGCCGGGGGGGGCCCGGACGGACGGACGGACGCAGCGGGGACTCGGGGTGCTGGGGGGGGGATTTTTTTTGAGGGGGGGGGGCAGACGCGAAACTTAACGTTTTTTACAGAAATATCGATTTATAAAAATGAACAATTCCCCCTCAAAACCTGGGGGGGGATGGGGGGGGCTCTTCCTGCACCCCCCCCCTCCTGATTTGGGGGTCCCTGTGGGGTCCCCACCGCCCCCCCCACACATTGGGGGGGGTCTCCATGGCCCCCCCCCCCATCTCTTGGAGGGGGGGGTCTCAGTGCCCCCCCTCCCCGTATCTCTCGGGGGGGTCCCGCTGCCCCCCATGACTCAGGGGGGGCCCTGGGAGGGGGGGCCCGCGCCCCCCCCACAGCATTAAGGGGGTGCTGGGGGGGGCGCTTGGGGGGGGCTTTGCTGGACCCTTCCCCAAATTTCAACCAAAAACTCGCCCCGGGGGGGCCCCCCCCAAACCAGCCACCCCCTCACTACGGGTCCGGGCCGGGGGGGGGCCCCGAGGGGGGGGGGGCGTTTTGGGGTCCCCCCCCTGCCCCCTGGGGGGGGGCTCAGGTCCACAAGGGGGGTGTCGCCCCCCCAGGGCTCCCCCAAACCATGGTGCAAAGGGGAGGGGGGGCCGCCTGTGCAACCCCTCCCCAAAAGGTGGGGGGGGGCAGCGGGACCCCTCCCCCCCAACGGGGGGGGGACAACATGGGGTGCGCCCCCCCCCCTTCCCGAAGCCTCTTTTTTTTTTTTTTCCCTTTTTTTGTAAATGACCTTTTTCTGCCTCTTTTTTAATTTATACGCGAAGTGTGTGTGTGGGGGGGGCGCTTTATTTATTGGGGGGGGGTCGGGCCGGGGGTCCCCGGGGGGGGGGGGGGGGGAGGTGTGTGAGTGTGGGGGAGGGGCTGTGTCTTTTCTGGGGGGGGGAAGAGGGGGGGGGAATGCAGCGACCCGGTGTCCTGACCTGGGGGGGGGTCCCAAAACCCGCGCCCCCCCCCTCCTCCCCCCCCATGACCTGGGTGCCCCCCCCACCCCCCCACCATGGTGCTGGGCCCTGCGGCCACCCCGGACCCCCCCACCCCGTGTCCCCCCCCCCCCCCTCCTCCCATCTCCCCCCTCCCTCCCCTGTCCCCCCTCCCCCCCCCACGGCCCCGGTGTTTTATTGAGGGTCGGGGGGGGGGGAAGGGGGGGCTGGGGGTGCCCCCCCCGCCTTGCCCCCCCCCCGCGGCCACAGAAGCTATTTTGTACCTGAGATTAAATTAACTCGCACAGCCCGGCCGGCTCCGATTTTGGGGGGGGGGATTTGGGGGGGGGGTCGGGGCTGGGGGGGCTGGGGGGGTCGGGAATTTGGGGGGGGGGGCACAAGGACTCGAGGGCGCAACGCCAGGGGCTTCAATGGGGCCATGGGACCCCCCCCCCCCGCATCGTAAACTGGGGGGGGGGCTCTCAGATTGGGGGGGTGTTTCTTTGTGGGGGGGTCCGTCAGATGTTGGGGGGGCTGTTAGGTGATGGGGGGGTCCCTCACACATGGGGGGGTCACTCACACATGGGGGGGGTCACTCACATGTGGGGGGGTCCATCAGACGTTGGGGGTCTCCATCATGGTCTGGGGGGGTTCCGTTATATTTGGGGGGGGGTCCGTCAGGTGCTGGGGGGGGTCTGTCATTTGTGGGGGGGTCCATGAAGTGCTGGGGGGGTCCGTCACTCCTGGGGGGGGCATCACTTCTGGGGGGGGGTCCATCACACTCCAGGGGGGTCTTTCAATCCGGAGGGGGTCTGTCACTTGCTAGGGGGGTCCATCACTCCTGGGGGGTGTCGGTCACTCCTGGGGGGGTCCGTCACGCCGGGGGGGGGTCCGTCACACTCCGGGGGGGGCCGCTAGGGGTAGAGGGCGGCGGCGGCCCCCTCGCGCTCCACCTCGATGGACACGATGTGGTGCCCGGGGACCATGGCCAGGCCCAGCACCCGCGGCTCGCTGCCGGGGAACGAGTCTGGGGGGGGGCACACAGAGAGGGGGGGGGTCAGGGGGGAGCGGTAACAGCCCCCCAACCCCCCCCCCAAAAAAAAAATTAATTAAAATTACAAATTAAAGGATGGGAGCACTGCAGCAAGGAGATGGGGACCCCCTGGTGCACATGGGGACCCCCCCATATAAAAACCCCAATTTTTTTTTTGGGGGGGGGTCAGGGAACAAGGTGACAACACTACCACGACCCCCCCATTAAAAAAATAATTAAAAATTAAAACTTAAATGGAAGGGAGCACGGATGCAAGGGGAAGGGGACCCTGTGGTGCTCATGGGGATCTCCCCCCTGGTTTAAAAAACACAAATTTTTTTTGGGGGGGGTCACGGGATGAGGTGACAACAGTACGACAACCCCCCCCCCCCCAATTAAAGAGTTAATTAATGATTAAAGGATGGAAGCACAGCAGCAAGAAGAAGGGGACCCCATGCCATGTGTGTGGACCCCCCCCCCATATAAAAACCCCAATTTTCTTTTGGGGGGGCGAGTCAGGGGACGAGGTGCCAACACTACCACGCCCCCCCAATTAAAAAATTAATTAAATTAATTAAAAAATTTTTAAAAAAGGGCAGGGAGCTCAGCAGCAAGGAGCCGGGCACCCCGCAGCACAGGTGGGACCCCCCCCCCCCTCTGTTACAACCCCCCCCAATATTTATTTCTGGGGGTGCCCCCCCCTCACCCGAGGCCTTGAGGAACTCCTGCGCGGAGCCGAGGATGACGTTGGCGTCGCGGTCGGTGCAGAGGAAGGCCCCCACCAGCGTGCGCCCGTCCGACATGCGGATGCGCAGGCTGCGGTTCAGCAGCGCCTCCAGGCGCCGCCGCGCGCGGGGGTGGCCCCCCCCGGGGGCCTGCTGGGGTCGGGGAGGGGGGGGGTGAGGGCCCTATGGGCACCTATAGGCGCCTATGGGGCCCTTATGGATCCCTATGGGGCCCTTATGGATCCCTAAGCATCACCTATGGGTGCCTATGGGCATCTACGGGTCCCCTATGGGTGCCTATGGGGCCCTATAGATCCCCCATGGGTACCCTATGGGCACCTATAGGCGCCTATGGGGCCCTTATGGATCCCTATGGGGCCCTTATGGATCTCTAAGCATCACCTACGGGTGCCTATGGGCATCTACGGGTCCCCTATGGGGCCCTATAGATCCCCCATGGGTACCCTATGGGCACCTATAGGTGCCTATGGGGCCCTTATGGATCCCTATGGGGCCCTTATGGACCCCTAAGCATCACCTATGGGTGCCTATGGGGCCCTACAGATCCCCCATGGGTACCCTATGGGCACCTATAGGCGCCTATGGGACCCTATGGGGCCCTTATGGATCCCTATGCGTCACCTACGGGTGCCTATGGGTCCCCATGGGTGCTTACGGGTCCCCTATGGGTGCCCTGTAGGTCTCTGTGGGTCCCTTATGGATCCCTATGCGTCACCTAGGGGTGCCTATGGGCATCTATGGGTCCCCTATGGGGCCCCATAGATCCCCCATGGGTACCCTATGGGCACCTATAGGCACCTATGGGGCCCTTATGGATCCCTATGGGGCCCTTATGGATCCCTATGCATTGCCTAGGGGTTCCCTATGGGTCCCTGCAGGTGCCTATGGGTGCTTACAGGTCCCCTATGGGTGCCCTATAGATCCCCTATAGGTCCCCGTGGGTGCCCTATAGATGCCCTATAGGTTCCTGTGGGTGCTATATGGGTCCCCATGGGTGCCTATGGGAGATTATGGGTCCCCTATAGATGCCCTATGGGTGCCCTATGGGTCCCTATAGGCCCATGTGGGTCCCCTATGTGTGCCCTGTGGGTGCCTATGGGTGCCCTATAGGTCCCTATGGGTGCTTACGGGTCCCCTATGGGTGCCCTATAGGTCCCTGTGGGTCCCTATGGGCCTGTATGGATCCCCATGCGTCACCTATGGGTGCCCTACGGGTCTCTGTGGGTGCCTATGGGTGCCCTATGGGCATCTATGGGTTCCCTATGGGTGCCTATGGGGGCCCTATAGGACCCTGTGGGTTCCTAAGGGTGCCCGATGGGTGCCTATGCATGCTTATGGGTCCCCATGGGTGCCCTATAGATGCCCTATAGGTCCCTGTGGGTGCCTATGGGTCCCTGTGGGCCCCCTATGGGTGCCCTATGATCCCCTATGGGTCCCTATAGGCACCTATGAGTCCCTATAAGTGCCTATGAGTCTCTATGGGTCCCTATGGTGCCCCATGGGCGCCCTACAGGCACCTATGGGTCCCCTATGGGTGCTGTATGGGTCCTTACAGGTGCCCTATAGGTCCCTATGGGTCCCCTATGGATCCCCTATCAGTCCCCTATAGGTGCCTATGGGTCTCTATGGGTCCCTATGTGTGCCCTATGGGTGCCCTATGTGTGCCCTATGGGTGCCAGGATGGCCTGCAGCCCCCCCCGGATCACCCATAGCCCCCCTATAGATCCCACAGACCCCCCCCCCCGGATCCCAGGACCACCTATAGCCCCCCCTATGGATCCCACAGCTCCCCACAGCCCCCCTTATTGATCCCAGGACTGCCTATAGCCCCCCCCATACCCCCCAGGACCCCATATAGACCCCATGTCCCCTATAGCCCCCCAAGCCCCGATAGATCCCCGTTCCCCTATAGATCCCCTGGCCCCCTATAGCCCCCCTGGCCCTCTATAGACCCCAGGTCCCCTATAGTCCCCCAGTCCCTTATTCTACCCCCAGTCCCCTATACCTCCCCTGGTCCCTATACACCCCCGTCCCTTACAGACCCCCCCAGTTCCCAATACCTGCCCAATCCCTTATAGGCCCCCAGTCCCCTATATTATCCCCAGTCCCTATAGGTCCCTATAGCCCCCTGATCTTCTATAGACCACAAGTCCCCTATAGATCCCCGGTCTCCTATAGATTCCTGGTCCCTTATCGGTCCCTATAGCCTCCATGTCCCCTATAGACCCCCTGTCCCCTATAGCCCTCAATCCCCTACACCAGCCCAGTCCCCTATACACCCCTTGCCCCCCTACAGACCCTCCAGTGCCCTATAGACCCCCTGGTCCCTTATAGACCCCATGTCCCCTATGTCCCCCCCAGTCCCCTATAACACCTCGGGCCCCTATAGCCCCTGGTCCCCTATAGGTCTCTATAGGCCCCCCAGTCCCCTATAGACCCCTGGTCCCCTGTAAGTCCCTAAAGCCCCCATGACCCCTGTAGTCCCCCGGTCCCCTATACCTCCCCAGTTCCTTACAGATCCCCAGTCTGCTATAGACCCCCTGGCCCCCTATAGCCCCCTATAAACCCCCCAGTCCCCTATAGCCCTCCCGGTCCCCTATAGACCGCCTGTCCCCTATAGGTCCCTACAGCCCCTATGTCCCCTATAGCCCCCCCATACCTCCTATAGCCCCCCGGCCCCTATACCTCCCTGATCCCCTAGAGACCCCTGGTCCCTTTAGACTCCATGTTCCCTATGGCCCCCCAGTCCCCTATAACTGCTCGGGCCCCTACAGAGCCCCGGTCCCCTATAGCCTCCCCCCCCAGTCCCCTATAGACCCCCCCCCGGTCCCCTATAGATCACTACAGCCCCCATGTCCCCTATAGCCCCCCCATACCCCCTATAGACCCCTATTTCCCCCCTGGTCCCCTATAGCCCCCTCCAGTCCCCTATAGCTCTCCCCCGGTCCCCCATAGATCCCTATAGCCCCCATGTCCCCTGTAGACCCCCCCCCCCAGTCCCTTATAGCCCCCCCATACCCCCTTAAAGACCCCTATAACCCCCTATAACCCCCCGGTCCCCTATAGCCCCCTCCAGTCCCCTATAGTCACCCCCCGGTCCCATATAGCCCCCTCCAGTCCCCTATAGTCACCCCCGGTCCCATATAGATCCCTACAGCCCCCGTGTCCCCTATAGACCTCCAGACCCCTATAGACCCCCTATAGCCCCCCTGGTCCCCTATAGATCCCTACAGCCCTCATGTCCCCTATAGCCC
>NW_028136796.1:0-28903 GCF_965140915.1 Aythya marila | reverse complement strand
CCTGAAAGGAAAGAGAATAAGGAGAATTACTCATGTCTCCACATTTTACCGTGGTATAGTTCTTGACTGCTGGTGTATTTTAAAAAGGAAACCACAAATGGTGTGTAATTAAAGATTTTTAAAGATATCAAATTCTGTAATTCTTTCTCAAGAACTTTGCTTGAATTAATCTTGTTACTATTCTGTCTAGAAATGAGGAGCAAGGCTCCATTTCAAAGCAGCAAGTACATACCTTGTGTACTAAGCAGTGAAGAAGAAAATAAGCTGTTATTCTTGAGTAGCTGCAATAGTGAAATACACAGAGGAGAAAATCTCATTTTCCTTTTCTACTCATATAACTTCTTCACTTCAACACGTGAGCTCTGAAATACAGTTATATTAAAAAAAAAAAAAAAAAAAAAAAAAAGAGTGAGAGAGAGAGAGAGAGAAAATGCATTCAATGTTTATTAAAACTGATGAAAATTCATGGCAATGATTCTTCTTGGTGTTCCCTACTGATTTTATATCATTGTATCATAATGAACACAGATTATTCAAAAGCCCATCCAGATCCTGAAGAGTATGAATAAAGGAAGGGGATGAATAAATCTCCAGGAAAAAATAATCAAGGTACAGTTGCCACTAGACCAGTTAATTACTATAGAGCTTTTTAACCAAAATAAATTCAAAGCAATATACTGATGTCAGAGTAGAAGTATTTATTCTAAGATAAATATTACACAAAAACATGTAAATCTGCTAACTACGATTGATTTATTCTTTTTGTTTTTTTAATCATTTGAGATTAAATCTCTGATTTATGGCACCATGCTGCTGAGAGTGAGAGTTCTTGATACTTTTAATAGAAAATCTTCAGAGCTGAGATGCTGAAACAGAAAAGGCATAAAGCAAACTGGGTAAATAACTGTCTACGTAACTGGCACATGCAAGTAACTAGAAATATTTTTTATCCAGGCTGAGTAAATGCACAGCTTAGGAGGGCTCTGCTCGGTGCCCATGCAGGAGCTGCCTACCCAAGAGCTGCAGGCTTAAGGTCAGCACCAAGGAGCCAGTGACCCTGACCTCGTACTTACAGTTTTGCCCACTTGCACACCAAGAGGTGACCCCGCTCTGTGCCACACATCTGGCAGCTCTGATGCTCCCAATAACTTAAGCGGAAAAAAACACAGGTGAGGGAAAAGGATGAAGCAGCCGGCAATGAGGGATTTCCCACCTTGCAGACAAGGATATGCACATCTACAGTATGCATGGGAATGTTTGTGTCCAAGCATGGAGAGCTGCAGGAGAGAGATGTGATAAAGCCTTTGTCCCTTTTCTGTCTATGCTTCATGAATCTGCTTTTTTTTTCTTTTTTGGCTTGTTTTTATGGACTGTTTCTCAGTATAAGTACAAGTATTGGGCCAAATTCATCTTCTCTGTACATCCGGCATTCAGTGGAGATGCATCTATCCCAAAGAGGAGCAGCATTGTACCTTAAAAACATTAAAATGAAATGAAATAAATAAAATAAAATAATAAAATAAAATAAAATAAAATAAAATAAAATAAAATAAAATAAAATAAAATAAAATAAAATAAAATAATAAAATAAAATAAAATAAAATAAAATAAAATAAAATAAAATAAAATAAAATAAAAACAGGATGGAGGAGACACACTCTGTGGTCTTTTTGGCTTAGAAGTAGTCACAAGGAAACTTTTCCTGATTATCTAGTCCACTTCAGAGAAAAAAACTTCTCTAATTCTCTTCCGGTCTCCCTCCCTCTCTTTTATTTGTTACAGCCACTCACTAGTTCTAGAAAGAAGCATTCGTACATGATTTGCAAATCCAAGTACCATCCTGATATCATGCTTTAATGGTTTCTACTGAGAAAAGTTGGCTTCATGGGCATGCGTGAGCAAGTGAAGTTGTGTCCACACCTTAAAAGAAAATGACCTGGTGTTCCACATTGTAGTTTCAACAGAAGACCCATCTTAGCTAAATGTGCTCAGTCTTTGGCTGAGACAAACACAGAGTGCAGTAGATAAACTCAGCATCATGCAGGGCCTAACAGGGACTGGAAGAATGGACACATGGAGGACACTGACAGGGTAGTATTACCTCCACGTATACTTTCAATACTTTCAAAATTGTAGAAGATGACCTATTGCCAATTTCCATGGATTTAAGATGATGTTGACAATTTGGGTATATTTCTGGAAAAAAAAAAAAAAAAAAAAGCTACTCATGATTCATGATTCTGCCTTTTAGCATGATGCTAAAGAAGCAGAACAAAGGCAAGAGAAAATTGATTTGATCATCATTTCGAACAGTTCTTTGAAGGCAACTAAAACCTAAATATTACCTAAAAATTAAATACCTAAAATGTATTAAGGTGAAATAGTTCTGAAAATGGGACATTCATTTCCATTAAGTGTGAAAGCTTGTATTGGTGAGCAAAACAAAAGAGAGGTTAAGACTTTTACCATGAGACTCCATCCTGAGAGACGCTGGTGGGGAGGATGCAACATCTGAGTTTGCAGCACACTTAAGATTGGACTAAATTGAACCTGAAGTGCAAAAGAGATATGTTTTTTGCTTTATACTGTTATTTTCCCTTTATTTTTTCTTAAGTAAGCCATTTGCTTTCTTAGTGGTGATATTTACTGTTGCCACTAAGCAGCAGAGTAACCTCTGTGATGATATTTCACTGAACAGATCCTAGCTAAGGCAAGAAACTGTGGAAAATAACACAAAGCCATTAGTGTACAAACGATGTTGCTACAGTTACCCACAAAAATGAAGGATTATCTTAATTTCTCAGCATTCTGTTTTACAAATGTTGACAAAGACGGAGATTAGATTGGTTTGAATTTGAGGATATGCAAAGCTAACTTTCAGCAACTGCGTTCAGAATGAGTTAGTTGATATCATTTAATTTCATCTCCATCTGCCTTCTGAACAGTTTGGCATGTGTTTCTGAGTACCCATCTGTGTCTGTGGGCTGGGTCAAATGATTGTACTCACAGACGTCATTTGGGATTCTTCTGGTTTGGGGCATTCATGAAAACCAGCGATTCATTGGCACATTGCTCTTTAGTCATTCTGGACTCTTCCCACATTGTGCTTGTCAGCTATGATATTTCTCTTGAACCTTTGTCCTGGGCTGGTTTTTGCAGTTGTTCATGCTACAGAGAATATAAAGCTGAATCTCAGAATTATGGAACAGAGCCTCAGAAAGGTCTGGGTGGCCAAAAAATTAATAATTTCATCCTCAAATCTGATGCAAAGCACGAATCTGGTGTCAGGCTGAGAATCCAAGAGCTCCAAGAATTTGTCCAGAGACCTATGCAGACTGCCATTAAAAGTACATTGTTAACATCACAGATGGTGCATGCCTGTCAGTGCAGACTTGCAAGGTCACAAGGAATACTTAATGCATTTTGAGGACACTGTGGAGACCATCCAAGTTTAAAGACAAGCTTTGGGTTTAGGAGAGAATCCAGTTGCAGCATCTGCTGGAATAAGTTACATGTGCACCAACAGCAGAGATCTCCTGAAAAGTTACCATGCAGATTAGAGACAGGGTTGGTTTTGGCTGGGATCTCCCTCTGCCAGGAAAAGCTTTTCAAAATCATGGTGATATTGGGATTTTTCTGGGACCTCCCCAGGAGAGTCTGAGCACAGACTTATTGTTGTGGATTTATGGTCATTTTTCCCCATTTCTTTGTCCATCTTCCTTGAGCAACCAAAATGCTAAAATTGTGCAGATTTCTCTTCCTGCTGGTTTGTGTGTATCCTTTCAGTGAGGTTAACTATTTTCCCCTTAGCTCAGAAATATTCAGGTCAAGCAGTTATTCCTATAAGTTGATAGGAAAGCGTAGGCCAAAGCCCATTTTTTATCATTTCAATGTGTACCAAGGCTGAGGACAAAAGCCTTGTTGTGTTTTCATGAACCCTGATTAATAGGCTCTGGTGTTCCTGCGTTCCTGTATTCCTGAACAAGTATTCCCGATTTGTTATACTGTGATTCCTTCTTTTAAAGAAACCTTTTTAAGGAAAGAAAAAAGAGGCATTTTATAAATACAAAACCATCCGTACTGCTCAGCAGACCCTAGGGCTTAGGGCGTGATGTTTCCACGCTGAAAGGTAAAGCAAGGACTGACTCAAAATGCAACTTGCTGATTTAAGTGTAGTCCGCAGGAAGGTTGGCAATTCAGAGGAGACTTCTTTTCTTCGAGGTCTTTATCATAAATTAACTTGAAAACAGAAAGCTATTGCAAAGATTTCTGTTACCGAACCTTTCAGCCTTGCACTCTTTTTGTCGATACACTGCTAGCTGCTGAGCAGAGGGCTTCTCATCCTCAGAACGAATGTGGTCATCCTAATCTTTGAGGAAAACAGAAATTTCACCTTATTTTGACGGAGTGAAAAGCAATAAATAGAGTGATAAATATTTTCCTTCCCCAGTAATAATCAAGGTTTAATAGCTTCCTCTTGCCTTGGAAGAAACCATGTAGCCTCTTCATCAAATCCCTGCCCAGAGGAGTGTCTGGGGCCTTTTGTGTTGCGGCATCCGCGTAGTGACCTGGCTGTCTCTCCCCATGACAAGTGGCACAAGCTAATGCACGGCTGCAGCACAGTTTAACCCCAGCGCTGTCAGTCCCTGTTCACTCCCGTTCCAACCCAGCACTTCAAAAGAAAGTACTGCAGGTTGTGCTGCCGTCTGTGGCTCAGACCAAGCTGCATCCTCAGAGCAGTGACCCATACACAGCAATTCTCATGCCTGGTTTTCTCCTGCATTCTAGAACCTAAATTTAACATTCTTTGCAATGCATTTGGCTGAAAGCAGACCTCAGCTGCAAGGGTCTTTGCATTGGCTATTCTCGCAGCATCCTCTACCTAATGAACTTGTGTTCAGTGAAGCATGGCTGCTGCTGGCTGCCCTGGAGGACCCCCAGGCTTGCTCGGCAAGGCTGCCATCACCAGGGCAGAAAATGGCTTCCTGCTTGCATCCACGCACACAAAAAATGTGCTCTGCTAGCATATTGCAAAGCTTTTCCAGTAGCCACACACAGCACTGGCTTTGGGACAATTTGCAGTGCCGGCTCCGGAGCAGTTGGACTGCAGTTTTCTCTCTCCACCTCCCTTTTTTTCTCTCCTCATTTTCCCTGCCACTTTTTTTCGGAACACTGACTTTCCAGCTCCAGGCAAAACAGCCGCTGCTATTTTTCTCTTGATTTTCAAGGATCACCTCAAGTGAAACTTTGTGGCATTTTAAGAACAAGAGCATTTATCTGTGCTATTTATATAAACCTCTTCCATTAACCCCTGGATTTCTGTTCGGATATGAAACTAGACTGCAAAGGGTGTGATGTTTCCCCCCTCTTGCTCCTCCATCCTCCCTTGGCTGTGCAGCACAAAGATGTTGCTTAGTCATGTTTGAATCACGCTGTGGGAGATTACTACAGAAAGGGTTATCACACTGTCTGTCAGAATAGATACAGCACCCTTTGAATATTGAGTTAGATTAACTGTACATTTCAATTTATAAATGCCTGGGATTAAACTAAAATCTGCTTAAGCCATCTGTAATTATTTTACCCAGTTAATAGATGTATTTTCCTAAACACTTCTGAAGAATGCAGGTCCCTTATTACAGTGTGACACCTGATTCTTGCAGGCCACGGCATTATGGACCTTTAAAGATAGGGGCTCTGTCCTAGAAAATTTTAGTGTATCACTTCTTTTCCTTATCTAACCTTTGCTGATGTTTTAAAAGTAGTCCATGGATCCCCATGGGACAGCAAGCTGCCTGTTTAAAACCTTGTAATAAGCTAACCACGCTTCACATTTAAGTCTTCTCACAACAATTACCATACTATTCCCAGGCCAATATAAATTATTACAAGTCTCAGCATCAGACTTGCCTGTCAAGATGCTCAGCTTCAGTACAGCTCAAATGCTCCAGCATACAAAGGAGCTTCTATAACCAGCAAGGCTGCGATATGTTCAGGGAAAAAAAAAAAACAAAAAAAAAAACAAAAAAAAAAAACAAAAAACAAAAAAAAAAAAAAAAACGAACAACTCTTGTACATCAACCTGATCAGCTCTTGTTAATCATGCAACACAATCATTTGTTCTCTCTAGCCTTTGCTAGGAGCACAGGCTTAAAACTTTCCTGGTTCTGTGTCTGCCAGTCCAAATTTATGTTATTGCCAGGAGGCAAGGATAACAGACACTTGTCACAAGTGACTGGTTTATGGCTTCCTACACGCTACAAATATAAGGTGCTGTTGCTGGCTGTCAGGGACCTTTTCACTGCTGCTGGTCAGGTCGCTGCTGATGTGTGAGCAATGCCTGCAGCCACCTGGCTGTTCCCCCTTCCTGACAGTGATCCCCTTTTCAAGTGTCTCAGGCCAGTCTGGCTCCTGAGCTCTCCAAGCTGAGCCCTTGCAAGCCATGCCCTCTGTGACATCCTGTCTGCCAAAATCAAGTACTAGGCTAAAGCAAGACTAAAACACTTCTTTTCTGGGTTGTATACACACTGATGCATTCCTGTAAACACTACAGATGCAATGGGGTCTGTGAAAATATGTTATCTACCACCAGCACAATGAGAATAAATTAGGAAAAACTGAAACAGCAATAAACACAGAAGCACAGCAGACTTCTCACTAATGTCTTCTGGCAAACACTTCTTTATCCAGGGACTCAACAAAATTATATCCTCACAACATGTGGTCATCAGAACAGGCCAGACTCATTTCATGCAACAAAATTCAATGGGTGATTTTGGTCCAGGCATCTCAGAACATCCTGCCCAGTGTTACTATATAGAGATGTAGAAAATTAATTAGAGCCACCCTAAAAGTTTTGTAACTCTGTATTTGATAGGAGTTATTTGCAGAACATCTGTGCTCCCCTCCCAGCTAATTGCAAACAAAGAGGAAAAAACATAAGCAGAGTTTGGTGCCTCCTCCCAGAGACCTATTTACATGCACTGGTGCAAATACAGCTTGCAGAAAAACTTGCCAATGCTCCAGGCTTCTTACACCACCAAATTTCTGCTTGCTGGCCACTAAAGAGATGTTGTGATTGAACCTGCCAGTCAGACACATATCAAAGCCCTGTACACCTCATCGAGTAAATTGAGTGGTTGTGACACAACCTGACAAAACAGTCAAGGTTTGTGCTCCTTCCTGAGATTGAGGAAAAGGGATTTGAAAAGACCTGGCTGTGCAAGGGGTGGCTGAGATGTCTGTCTTAGTGTTGCAAACTTCTCGATGTTTATTGAATTATACAATTAACCCTTTGACATTGCAGAGAGTTCAGGGCATCCTCTCTCAGTGTATTGCCAACATGTGCACGGCAGTGACGTTACCTGAAATATCTGAGCAGAAAATAATGCTAATAAGGGACGAAAACTGTGTCAAAGTGAGTGCAGTTGGAAACAGCATGAGACTCAAAGGGAGAGCTCTGCAGATCTTTTGCAGGTGCCGCATGCTGTTGCAGAGCTGATGACTGGTCTCACTTGCTATTTAAGCTGCTCTCACTGAACTCTTGGCAACTGTTATGTTGTAGTCTGCGTAGATTCACTGACATTTCCAAGCAAAGCTTATTTATCATTGTGAAAAGGTACATCATCTCAAGTTCTTTGCCATTATTGATTGGCAGTTTTTTTCTGACACTTCCGCAAAAAGCTACTAAATTAAACACCTGAATATTTATCTGGGAGGAGTTCTCCATAAAAGTACACATTTTCAAGAGGGAAAAAAAGAGAAGGATAGAGAAAAGATTTGTTGAGAGATATATGAGGCAAAACAAAAAACAACCTCATTAACACCACGACCTACAGAAATCTGTGTCCTGTTTCTCTTGGCTTTCCCATCATGTTGAACCAGTTTTAGAGGGGAAGAGAAGAGATTTGAGCTCCTCTGTTAGTTTTCCTTACTTTATAGTCAGACTGATAAACAGTGCCCTGTTGCTTTGATAGCTCCATTAAAAGCCAAAGCTGTCAGTCACCGAGGCTCATAGATCATGATTTCAGTTACTACTCTGCACTGCTACAGGAGGCATGAAATGAAATATTAGTACAGACAGCCTTATTTATAGGCTGTGGTAATAATAAAGATTATCTGCAATAATATTTTATAATAATACAACCTTGTTATAAATTACCTCATAAATAAAGCAAAAATAATAAATGAAAGTCAGGTTAATTTATACACATTCATCCCTGAAGCTAAATGCCTGCGAAATGCTGTTAGCAAACCACATGTTGGAGGGGCTTTCTTTCCTAATGGAACTCGAGAAGAGAGACTGATGATGAAGAAGTGCTACTTAGAGTGTGCACAGTGACCACACAGGGTCCTGGGGGTGCTGGCACGTAGTGCTTTGCTGTGGGATGAACACAGAGCAAGGGTGGGAGGTGGGACAGCAAATGTGTTGGGCTTGGGCAGCTGTGGCTGAGCTGAGACAGAAACAGCTCTGTGGGCTTGCCTGTGCTGTCAGCCGTGTCCATCTGTCCATCTGCAGGGGCATGGGGCTGGTGTAAATGGTAAAAATCACACCAACGGCCTGCTCAGTCCAAGGGTCCCTGCTGCCCGTGTCCTCCTGTGTGGGAGGAATAGGGCTGGTGGTGCTCAGAGCTCGCTCCGCCTCAATATTGATAGTGCTGCACTTGTCATCTCCCTAACATTTGTTTTCATTTTGCTCTTATCATGCCCTAACTATGTACCATCTACCAACATTTCTCTAACAGAAGCTGCCTCGGGGGAAAACACAGATGAACTGCACTGAGAAATTACTCTCAAAATTAACCAGAAAGGAAAAATTTAAGTATATATGAAAATAAAATGATTTGCTTCACAGTAATTGGAATTTGTTCTTGCAGAGCAGTGTTCCTCTGCAATTACTTTTCAGACCTTCCATCATAGTGTGGGTGAGAAGCAGAAATATGAAAATGAGATTAGCTAAATTCAAACCGTTTAATTTATCTCAATTCTTTTAAAGAGCAAAGCAGCTACCCTGATTGGAAAAAAATGAATAAATATAGAGTGTGCAGTTTTCCTATTCTACTAGACATATATAGTTTTAGAAATTTTCATATTCTACTTCATTATCCTGTATTTTTAACCTTTTGCTTTCTCTGTAACTGTTTCTCTGGTCAGCCATAACAGAAAGTAAAAACCTTAGAATCCAAGCTGTGAAGCACTAAATCTTTACAAGTAAAGTAACTTTACTGAACACTGAGATTTTGAGGCAATACACATATCCGGAAAACAAGAAAAAGTTTCAGAAATAACAAAAATAAAACCAATTTAATTTTTCCATCTCAGTGACTCCATCCAGCAATGGGAGTGTGGAGCTTAACTGGGAAATGTAATTGTATTTTACAAGTAGCATTGAGACCAAAATTTCTATTAAAGTAGAGCTGTTTTACTTGGGAGTATCGGCATAGATCTGGAATTATTCCACTGAAGTCATGAGAATTATTTGAATGTCACAGCTGACGTGAGATGAGAATGAAGGTGATGATTAATGCCATGACTATATTAAAATATTTATTATTATAATTAGGTATTATTAGCAAATCTAAAGAAAAATAAATGATGCCAAAAATACTCAGTTGCATTTGTGTTCATCGCAGCTCTTCCTTTTTTTGCCTGTATGGGAATGCATCTGGAACCAGAACTGCCTATTACCAACAATCAGGCTTTTCTGCAGCTCATCTAGCAAATGTCACCTAAATAAAAAGAAGCAAATAAATTAAAATCTTAACATCACTTGGTCTAACATAATAATGTCAATGTGAAAAATTTGTTTGTAACATAACCAGATGTCTGTCGGTATTCACAGACTTGACCCTGCAAACCCCTCCTCAGGGAGTGGTCCCAGGACCCACCGTGGATTATTTCCATGAACCACATTATTCCTCATGTGAGCAACAGCCTGAGAGATTTAGTGCTTTGTGTGATTTACACCACTGAGTAAAAGTGACTTTGCAGCCACTGTGATTACTATTTTTGTGTGTACAGTATTGTATTGCTGCTGCTTTTTTTTTTTCTTAATTATATTTGATTAGAGAAACTGCATCCCAGCAGGAGATGGGTGGGATCAAACTTGCTTAACCCTTGCATACTTCCATTACATGACTGCAAGCCACTGAAAATATTTGAAGGTCATGCTACCCTTCTGCCAAATACTTCTTTTTTCAGATGGTAGAAACTTCAAGAAAGTGCAGCGTTGCCAGTTGGTGAGTTATTAAGGAAGAAGCTTTGAACAAAATTTAATACTTCTACTGACTTAATTAGAAGTGTTGTAGGTGTTGTGTAAGTGTCTGTTTGGGAGCTGTGTATTTTAAACTCTTGCAGCTGTCAACAGCAGTGCAGGCCACTGCTCTGAAGCAACCATCCAAGGTGTTATTGTGGTGTCTGAAGTCCTGACCTGTCGATAATGAGCTGCCAACCCAGAGCTGGATACAAAATGCATTTGTCTGGTTCCCCGGGATAGTTACAGGAGGGAAATGAATGATGGGAGAGGGGATCTCTGATATTTTTATAATCATATCGGATTATTAGTTAAAGAATGGTTCTATGTGTGCGATCTCAATGATTACCCTGGTACTGACTGATAGGTATAAGTCATAGCAGAAAAACCCTAAAGTGTATGTTATGCCGTGATTCCATGATTCTATGAAATATTAAGGGTGTGTACTTACAGACACACATCCATGTTTTGTATGGAATATTGTACAGAAAAAAAAAGGGGGAGGGGGGGAGCTATTTCATCCATTCTTCTCAAGGAGAGCCTGTTGAATTTCTACAATTCTCCAAAGACTCCCCAAGCAGTCCTGATTTACTTATCTATTATTAGTCTCTTGATTAAATATCACAATTGAAGAGGATAGGATGTGGAACTTGAGCATTCAAACACTGGAAAGCATTGCATATAATATTAATTTGCATTGCATAGCTAAATGATATAATGAAAAAGCTATATTTGTCAATTTTAAAACTCTGTTGATATTCTCTTCCTGTAGTAAAAAAGTTTTCTTTCTATGATTTTAGAAATTCAATGGTATTTCTGAGTTCACTTTAAGGAAGAGGAAGCAGCTGAATCACACAGTTCTTGGATGACTTGGGATCTCAGTGTAGGAGTGATCAACACACAGTTTTATGTGCTCTGATTTCCTTCTTTAACACTGCCTTTCTGAGCAAAATTTTATGCAATAGGTTGCATTGAACAGTACCAAATATTGGTGTTTGCACAAACCAGCTCCTTGCCCAGCCTGCTTCTGCTTGGAGGCACTTCTGCTCATACTCATAATACTTTTAAATACTCCTGGCTATAAGTCTGATGGAAGACAAAAGGCATGTTTTAATTTGAAACTCAACTCAAGATCAGCATTTCTGTCTGCTTTTCCCCTATGGTATGAAAAAAAAAAAAAAAAAAAAAAAAAAAAAAAAAAGCCTGTGCTGAAACCCTACCACCAAGTAGTAGGTTTATTGTATTCTCTTATCAAAAGTGCATAAGGCTTTCAGAAGTGTTTTAAGTGTTGCAGCACATATGAGAGAGTAAACAACAGTGGCAATGAAAAGTGGTCATACAAAAGAGTTTACTAAAATGGAAGAAAACATGCCCTTCTTTTGGGTCTTTAGGAATTGTTTGCATTTTAAGTAGTTTCTTCTTGCTGATATAATAAAAGCAGGATGAATGTTGATTTAGGTTTTCCACAAGCTCATCCATTTAGAAACTTCTCTATTCATAATTTAGGTAAGACATTTGTGTAGAAATGAGTTCATGCAAAATTGCTTTCTTCTCATACTTTTTGGAACTTCTCTATGGGAAAATCTTTTCTTCATGAGTTTCTTGCTCAGATAGGTTGCACATATTTATAAATCCATTTGTGGCTGCAACAATAAAGCTACAGCAAAAAACAAGTTTTATCTCCATATCCAAATTCTTCAGAGAGGTAATGTCATAAGTGTCGTGAGAGCTGGAAGTGGTTACAACGAACAACATAACTATTCACCGAAAAACAAAGTTAGATTGGGTGTAAGGGATCCTATCTGTATAGTGTCTGAGCTACACATTAGAAGTGTGCTACTACAGCTGGAGCCAGGTCATTTATTCTGGCCATAGTAGAAACAGGAAAAAAAACAATGGCCCTTTCTCTCAGTAGATAATAGGCACAATCAAGGTTGCACAAGGAGGTGGCAAAGCCAATACTTATACGTGGGATATACATGTATAGTAATCTTGGCACCTAATTTAGTAATTTTTTTTCAGATCACTCCACCAACTGGAAGACTTTAAAACAGTAATGTGGTTGTGTGGAAGTTGGTGAATTCTGAAACATGAAGGGCAACATGGGAGGGAGCAGGGAAGTAGTTAACTGAAAATTTGACATGATCTAGAGATATGGACACTGCAGTCTGATAGAGCAAATTTCTGGTTGAAATTACAAATGAAAGAAAAAGAGGGAATAAGAGGCTTGAAAATAAATGCAACTTACTTGATACCAGTCAAGAGTGGTAGGATGTAGAAGCAATGCAGCAGCCAGCAGAAGCAGGGAAAGGGTCTCAGGGTGATGCAGCTAGTCAGAGCCATGTTTGCTACAGCTGAGGTCCCCAGATAAGTGGCTGCATTTAGAAAATATCAAATGTTGAATCTCAGTCATCCAGGTTCCTGAGGTACAGCTGCAATATGCTTGACCCTGCCAGGCTGTGGATCTGTGAGATCTTCCAGTTATCTGTTCAAGGTTCTCAGCACCTGAAGGAAAAGAGCAGATGGCTAACTCTGCTTTTGAAGAAAAATTGAGACTTTCCTTTCCTGGTCACACCATGATTCCCACAGCTAGAGCATTGTACCGTGTGCTTTCACACTGTGAGTGATCCAGAGGGCCTGGTGTCATTCATTCACCACAAGTAGTGCGAGAGCCTGCAGCAAGAGTTCTCACTGTGTGCAGCACGTAAATCCCTCTTACAGAAGGAGCCATAAACCCGAAGCATAAATTAAAACCTACCAAAATGAAAATGCAGTTCCAAAAATATTCATTTGTGTGAGGATCATGGTTGCCAATTTACAGTGTTGTTTAATTATGAAATTACTATAGCAACTTCGTTAGTTTTATAGAGTCACCCTGGTGATTCTTAAGTAAACCTTTTTATAAAGGGAAGTGCTTATTCTTGCTCCAAAAGGAAGAATATAGTTGTGGTTAAGACACTTCATAAGTGCTTTGAAGACCTGACTCACAGGTTTGAGGTAGTCACTCTGTGGAACCTTAGGTTAGAGACCAATTTTAGCTCTCTTTGCAGGATATTCAGAAGGCTGCCAGGAAAAGATGTAAATCCCATAAAATTGTGCTTGCTGTGGTCGGAAAGAAACTAGATATCTAGATAGTGTGTGATTATGGAGCTCCTGTAAAAGAGAGAGAGAGAAAGAGAGAGAAAGAGAAAAAGAAAGCCACTGGGGTAGTTTTCCTATCGCTTTAAGGACAGGTAGCACTCTTCTCCTTTTGATATACATACTTTATCCTGTCATAATCATTATTTTCCAAAGAGATGACCAAGAGGACCTCTCATTGCATCTCTTTCAGCCTTCTTTTCCACTTTTAATATTTTTTTTGTGAGGAGCCTGATCCTGTCAGCATGTTTGAGATGTGTTCACTGCATTAGACTGGGGGCCCCATTTTGTTCAGTTTAATGATCTCAGACCCCCCTTAGTGTGAGCTAAAATTTTACTGCTCAGTTCTAGAGAGATTCACAAGGGGAAATGCATGCTTGTGGCTCAGAATACACTTGTAGGTCAAAAAGTGGTCAATAAGTGAGTTTGTAGACCTTGAGGTTTATTATTCTCAATTTGATACCCTGAGCAAATATGCTTGCTTTGAGAAGCTCTGAATTTAACTTTCCATGATGACATTATTTCTGATATTTCAGATAATCAAGGACAGCAAGGGATTGTGTTGTGCTATTTTTCTAGCTGTTGTTCAGGTAATAATTCAAGACTTGCTCAATTCTGTTTTCACTGATTCAATATTTAGACAAATGTTATATAATTAGATTTCCTGTAGGCTTCCTTTGGTTCATAACATTTACTTTGGACTCTTTTATTATATATCTCTGCACCCAAACAAGAACCACATGATTTCATTAACAAGTAACTCTTCTTTCTTCTTAGCAGAAAAACCAGGATGGATGAGAAAAGCAAATCTCCCTGAGAGGCAGAAGAGTATACCTTCTCCTTTACACTGCATCAGCTCCAGCTAATAGACAGCACCTAAAAACACCTCCCTAGGACTGTAGACATATGAAGGCAAGGGCAAGTTTGATTGCTGGGTAAAGTATGGGCCCTGGTCATGAAATATATTTTGTAGTAAAAGAAGCTCTTCAGTATCAACCCTGGGAAGATGCTTCCTTTTGCTCCCAGTTACCCATCTGTGAACTTGGTGCAATTCTTTCGTCTGTTCCCTGAACTGACTGTTGCTGTAATCTCAGGATTTGCTGCCTTCAGCTTGGCAAGACCTATTCCCTGTCTCCCCTATTTACACCTTTATCCACTCCCTTGGAAGCACTGTGTGTAATGATATTCTCTTTGTAAAGTAACTAGGGACTCGTCTACTGATAGCTTTGCACAAACCCATTGCAGCTTTATCTCCCTTTCTTATGAAGTGAACCACTTTCAGCTGACAAGTTAGATACCTGGGTTTGGTTGAGGAGTTTTTTTTTTTTAACTTCCCCTTCTCCCCATGGAAATGTGAAATGGGCAGTTGAGAAAGCACAGCTTTATCTCAGTTTATAAACCCTGGGGCTGCCCCACTCCTAGCAGTGCTGCAGCATGCGCAGCATGCCACGACAGGGCTGCTGCTCTGCACCTCCTGAACTCAGGCCTAAAATAGATTTGTCTGTCTGTATCTGCCTGCGTGGTCACTGCCTGCATGCTCCTCACCCACTTGATCGGAGGATGCTCACTGCTGACTGCTGTCTTGGCTGCGCGTGGGCGTCATGATATATTTTTCTACATTCACTTTGGGTTTTTCATTCTAGTTTCCCCCAGTTGCTCTCCACTCAGTCTTTCAAACCCAATAAGATGTTAATTAATGATGAACTGACAGTGACAAATCACCACGCTTGGCTTCCAACAGTGCTTCTGTTTATTAGATTCACTTCCTAAAAGTGATTAAAAACAATGGAAAATAAAAATATGTATTAAGCAATACAAAACCTTTGTGTCTGCATATGCATGAAATATTGAAAAAGAAGTAATTTGTTGCTTGTTAAAAGAAGCTTCATTCTCTGTTATGCAAATACATACCTGGGAAGCCAATTCTTCTAGGCTGGCTACTTTCTGCCATCATAAAAAGATATGAAACTGCAGGAGTTCAGCTTAAGTGGATATAAACATTGTGTTGTAAGGATGAGCTCCCTTGATCACAGTAAAAGACTTAGATTAGCACTGGAGCTAGCAAAGTGCTATCTATACTGAAACGAAAAATATATCAGAACTGTAACAAAAGAACAAGTGTTACTACAGAAGACTATAGAATTGAAGGCCATCATTACAGTTGGCTTTTCAGTCCCTGAAGCATTTTTTTGTGATGGGCCCCTGAGGATTTCTATTATCCATAATACTTTTTCTAATGGCTTTCTGAGAAATACAGCATGTGTCAGGAGAAAAATAAGGTTTAGAATTAAAACTAATTCACTAAATTATGTGAAAAGCTGGAAGCTAGGGAGAAAAAAAACATTGCCATTAAAGTTTTATCATACACCAAGGTGAACAGTATAATCCTTTAAGATACAATTCATAATGTTCAGCCTGCTTCATTCTATTCACCACCATTAATAAATACAGTAGCTTTGTAGTAGTGAAATGGGAGTCCCAAATTAAGATCATCTTCCTCCTAATCCTAAGAGCAGTACAATATTAAGCCTTCAGGGAAAATGAATTCTGAAAGAGAAACTATTCATTAAAAACTTTGGGGATGAAAAACGGGGGTGGGGGGAGGGATATAAAGGAAAGGAACAATACTCTGTATGTCCGTATGCATTGCTGGAAAACAAAATGCCACAGCTATACCATATTCTGGAGTGGGATTGCTGTCAGTTCATCTTCTGGCACCTAATCAGGAGCCACAAAAGACAGTCAATGGTGCTGGGCTTGCACAAAAAACAGTAAAAGAGAGATTTTCCCTGGTGGCAACCTGCACAGCAGCCTGGAGAGTCATTGTTGGCTCCTGGTCAGCTAGCGTACACCAGCATCTCCTCGATGCTGCTCACACTTTGTATCCCTGGAGTAATGTGCCCATAAAATCTGTTACTAACTAAACGTTTTTTCAGTTGACTCTGACCTGTGGAGACCTTGAAGTCCCTTCTCAGGCTGAGCTCCTGATTTTGCCCTGTTTTTGCCCTGTTCAAATGCTAAGGTGTTACTGACCCAGAAATATATTTACTGTGGTCGCACATGCTTCTTGCAGCACTGATACAACAAAAACTGGCAGCTAAATCTGTCTTTGGTTTACTGAGGATGAAAATCGGGTATTACTAAAGAAATTAATGCCAGGACAAACACATCCCAGTATTTCTCCTTATTCCTTGGAGGATACTGTGGGAGCAATATTGCATTCTGGAATACTTCAAAAAAAAACAATGATTAGAGGATTTTTTTATAAGTTTGAATCTTTGAATTTCAGGGTTCCTTTGCTTTATGGATTTTCAACAAAATAACTGACGTTAACTGTGTTTTTATTTGCTTTGGATTTTGACAGCTGTATTAAATGGAGTCTTTCAAATCTAATGCCAAGTTAATGAAGTATCTTAGCTGGGAATATGTGATATTTTATATTGTGTTTGTATAAAACTGATTTTTTTTGAGTACTCTGTAATTTCCATGTCATCGTGTTGCTTACATTGTTTCCAGTATAAAATCTAATCTGCAAAATGTATTGTTACAGGTTCTGTGGGAAGAAGAAATTTGTTTTTAAAACAAAACTGAGAAAAAAAAAGAAAAGGAAAGATAAAGGGAAAAGGTAAAAATAGGAGGAGGAAAGGAAAGGTAAGATAGAAGCAAAGAGAAAAGAAGAGGCACTTGTGAGCTCCATTATGAATATAAAATATTGGTGGTGATGGCTTAAAAAGAGATCTGAGGAAAAGAAGAGGGATTTATTTATGCAGTAAGTGCATCATTTTTGTGTTTTTAATACCTAATGTATCAAAATTGAGTCTACTCATCAAAGATAGCCATTCAGTAAGATACCCAAGAGCAACACGAAAATGCTGTGTTGATTTCAGCTGAAAGCTGACAAAATGAAGTATGCTCTTACATGCAGAAAATTATCTGCAAGAAGAAGGTGGAGTTGCTGAAGGAATGATTATTTGTACATTTGAGGAGGAAGGAATATTACTCTTCTATGGACATCAGTATGGTAATCTATATGCTTCTTTTCTCACAAACGGATGAAATATCCAGCTGAACTACAGACTGAATTAAATTACCAACTATTTATGATGACAACATTTACTAAGTACCTGTACATACCCCAGTCAAAATTACTGAAACCTTAATAAATACATGGAGATATAGTGTACACAACTGCATTGTATATCATATAAAAGTGTGAGCTAAGTGCACTGGTTTTGATATGTTGTTATGAAAATCAACAAGGTTTTTTTTTTTTTTTAATTTAGATCCCAAGCCACTTTACATATCTTTACCTAGCAAGCAATATATCCCATAGTTCATACTAATGAATTAAGTTTAATCTGTAGATATTCAGAAGAAAAAAGTCACTCACTGAGGAGCAACAAAAAAATCGTCACCTTTCCCCAGCCCCACAGCTTCTACATCTGCTGAACAGTGTTATTCTTCATAACAAATATCTCAGCAGGGCACCATAAACTGAAATGTGCTTGCATAGTGTTAGAGTAGTTGCAGATAACAAGCATATTTCTTGTTTTGTTGTTATTTTTTGTTAAATTCATCCTAGGAAGGAAAAGGGTCAAACTGATTAGAGAATTATTCCCTACAAGGGTTTCAGAAAGATCTTAAATAATGTTCTGCACAGGAGTTATTTTTTATGTGCAAAATTAGAGAATTCAGATACTTTGAAAGCTCTCATTCACCTCTTAGTCACCTCTCCTGAGATGTGTATTGAATAGCAATGGAATAAAAGTCATTGTGCTTAGTATTTTTTTAGCCACTGCCTTGAGCTTGTAAGATCTGTATAATAACAGAAAAAATATTCACAGCTGACTAACTGGCAAGGGGCTATTTATGGATCTACTTCTGAAGGTTTTTGTATTTTAAAAGTTCAGAAGGTAAAATTTCTCAAGTGCATAAAATAATCCTTTGTGTGTTTCTGTCTTTGATGGTGTTTAACACAGCAGTGGACCCTGGTTTTGCACAATATTTTTAGGTCTTCCCATTCCTGTGAGGGCTTTGCTAAAGAAAGAGATAGGGAGATTCAAGAAGCTTTTTTATTGATGGGACCTGACAGAAATAAATAAATAAACTGTGTGAGCTGTCTGGACTGTACAAGGCTGGGCTGTGCAGATGTGTTCATGAATGGGGAAGAAAATACATCCAGGTAGGGCTCTCCAGAAAGAGGATCCATTACCACATCTTTCATGTTATGGGAAAGCTTAATCCTTGGGGATTTACAGAACCCCCAAGCCAGAGCAATAACATCTTTTCAGTGTTTTCTAAAAATACTAATTAGGATGAGCTGGTGTCAGTTGGTCCTGTCCAGCCCGAGGTGCTCCAGTGTAAAGAAACCTCCCCTCATGGTGCCCTTTGAGTGTCCCTGCTCTGGACGGTGTCCCCAGTGAGCAGTGCAGGAGGGAACCCAGTTTGTCAGATAAAAGACTCCCTCCCCTTTTTTTCTTCTTGAAGAGCTGCAGCTGAACTGAATCCAAAGCTTCTCCTCCTCTTTGCTGCTGTAAGGTGTGAGCAGCTGAAAACTGTATCCAGGTGCTAAATATAGAGCAAGGCATGTTCCAAGGGACTGGCTGTCAAAGAGCTGCAAGCATCAGCCTACTCCCTTCCCCTCTATTTTTGTCTGTGTCTGTAGAACTAAGAGGACATCAGACATGTTTACCACTCCAGACTGCTCAGTACAACGTAGCCTTTCTGCGCAAATGGTAACAGGGCATTTCACAATTACAAACATTTAAAAATTTGAGCCCAGGAGATGCACAGGATGGGGGCAAGATATTGTTTTCAGTAATGCAGCCCAGGCAACGTAAAACTATCAAGCTTTCATAGTTTTCATAGAAATCCTTCAAAATGCCACCAACCAATGTCTGGGTATTTATTAAGCTACCTCATCAGCAGCAGGATACATCAGACAAGTTGTGCTTTCCTTTGTTAAATTAGATTTCACTATCTGGCCATGCCACTGTATTCTAGACTTTGTAATCATTTTTAGATGACTGAATCACTGGTACAACTTCCAGGTCCTCCCTCCGTCTACAGGAAGGAAGGAAGGAGGGAAGGAGGGAAGGAGGGAAGGAGGGAAGGAGGGAAGGAGGGAAGGAAGGAAGGAAGGAAGGAAGGAAGGAAGGAAGGAAGGAAGGAAGGAAGGAAGGAAGGAAGGAAGGAAGGAAGGAAGGAAGGAAGGAAGGAGGGAGGGAGGGAGGGAGGGAGGGAGGGAGGGAGGGAGGGAGGGAGGGAGGGAAGGAAGGAAGGAAGGAAGGAAGGAAGGAAGGAAGGAAGGAAGGAAGGAAGGAAGGAAGGAAGGAAGGAAGGAAGGAAGGAAGGAAGGAAGGAGGGAGGGAGGGAGGGAGGGAGGGAGGGAAGGAAGGAAGGAAGGAAGGAAGGAAGGAAGGAAGGAAGGAAGGAAGGAAGGAAGGAAGGAAGGAAGGAAGGAAGGAAGGAAGGAAGGAAGGAAGGAAGGAAGGAAGGAAGGAAGGAAGGAAGGAAGGAAGGAAGGAAGGGAGGAGGGAAGGAAGGGAGGAGGGAAGGAAGGGAGGAAGGTTAGTTTTAAGGCTAAAAGTCATGACCCTATAAGTCTGATCTGCGTAACACAGAGTAAAACATCTTTCCTGGTAATTTTTTTGCACAATCATTTCTGATTCAGTTAAGGCATAGTTTTATATGAAGAGGGATTATCTGTATCCCTAGCTACATTATTCCAATGCTTTATTACTTTAAAACGTTGTTTAAAACATCCAGCTATTTGTTCTTCTCCTGCTAGATTAAAACATTCTTTACTCTGATAATTATCATCTGTCTTTTTTGTCTCTATTTGGATAACTGAAGCAGATCATGCCCTTCATCTCTTACTACACAGTGCATTTTCCACAAGACAGCATATTCCCTCTAAGCCCTCTCTGTGTTCTTCATGTTTTCAGCTACAAACCCAGATCACAAGGCACTGCAAGAGCTCTGTAAACCTGCACTGTCTCCTCCCTTGCCCTATTGCACTCACCCCCATCCAGGCTGAAAAAAGACCTAGAGAGATGCAGCAGGGTACAAGAGCCAGGGATGCAAAAGGACATTTCTTTCCCATGCTAATAAAGAGGCTTTGCCCAGGTAAAACAACACAGCTTTTAAGAGGTTTGTTCTTGTCAAATCTGCTGTGGTTCAACATAGCCCCAACAGAGGAAGCTGTACACTGTTAAATTTTCTTACTGCATTTGAATATCTTCTGATGAAGCCATCTCTTCTCCTTTCCCAAAAATGCAGAGAGGTCAACTTTTTCCATTCAGCCTGCATCATGGACTAACATTACCCCATCCTGTTACATCTGAGCACAGCTTTCTGATTTGTTTTCCCACTAGCCAAAAGCAAACAAGGAACATGGAATCTGCCTGGATGTGAAGGTGTCGCAAATTTGTAGGTGCACAGAGGAGGGGTGCAGTGAGATTATCCTTCTAAATCAGCGCTCATTAGCACCCCACAGAGGAACCAGGGAAAGAAGCCTCCTGAGATGGTCTCAGAGGGGGTTTAAGGGTGCTGTGACACTGAGCTCTCACCCTTCCAAAGAATCTGTTCTGGAGGATATTCTGGTGTTTTAGGCATAATGCAAAACAATGATTGCAGTTGCAATCCTCCTGGGGTTCATTTCCTTTGGAAAGAACAGAAACGTTCAAACTATGGCCATCTAAGAAGCTATTTGATCCCTCAAGGGCATCTCTCCTCCAGTCAGAGCACATTTGTTTCAAATATGACTGTTTTTCTTTGAAATAAGTGAGTGTTTCTGTTATTAAGGGTGCAAGACTTACTTTATGGACAAATAATGTGCTTTTTTTTTTTAATTTCCCTCACTTCAAATATGATTGTTGCATATCTATTTTCAAGGTACTGAATTCTATGGAGAATTTGCCAGTGGTCTTAATGCAAATTAAAAAATGGATTCTGGAAAAAAAAAAAAAAAAAAAAAGAAAAAGAAAAAAAGAAAAAAAAAAAAGGCATTTGTAATGGAATGCAAACTCAAAGAAAAATCACATCATTAAAAGAATTGGGGGGTGTTTTAAAATGTTGTTATTAAATTACATAGGAAAGTGTCTTTTTACTAGCTGCACTTTTCTGTGCAACCAACAGTCAGGAACATCTCTGACCATGCTGTGGTGATTACTTTACCTGTCACTATTCTTGTATTTGCCCTTTTGATTCTCTCACACAGTTTCATTAGAGACTGCTACCCTTTTACAGGTCTGCAGCTTTTCATTAGAAGCCTCTCAATGCAATGAGACAGTGGCCTTAATCCGCAGAAAGTATTGCTTTTGAGGATAATGATTTTACTCTGTATTTTAGCCAGATAATTACTCCACCGTATCAAACCTTTTTTCATCATCTTTTTGGCAACTGATAAAGCTTTTCATTTTCAACTTTGATACTCTTGACTGTTTCAAACTGAAACGTTTACTGTCTCAATTATAACTTTAGAAATATGAATGAAAGGAACCAGATAAAAATCTCCTTTTTTGAAAAGACTCTGAACTACCTCTAACTTAATTCTGTGTAATCAGGTTTTGAATTCTTACATAGGAAAAAAAAAAAAAAAAAAAAAAAAGAAAATAATTAGTTACTCAGGAATTAGAAATTAGATAGCCTGGGGAAAGCACAGCCAACCACCATCAGTGACAGAGGAGTTGCTTGTTGTGTGTGGTGGCCTTCACATGATAAACCTCCCCAAGAAACTGCTCCTCCATTTTCTCTAAAAGCACCTGAAGTTAAGGATTATCCAGAGAGTAGAGATCTGAGAGATGGAAATCAATTAATTTTTAATTAATTCTACCTCTCTTTGCCATCCTTCAGTTTTTCTTTTCTTAAGATGCATCCGATCATCACATTCTCTCTGTATAATAGATTGATGGGTACACATACAGGACTTTAATAGGACTTACAAGGAAATTAGCTTATCTCTGGGCAAAAAAAAAAATCTCTCCTGTTGTAGCCCTGAAGCTTTAGACTCCATCATAGGTATATACTTAGAAAATAATTATAATATTATTAATAATTATTATATTGTATACCTTTATATGAGAAGAGTTTTTTCCATCCCTTCCCCTTTTCTACTCTCTTTAATGAAATATCTCTGATCCAAAATTCTCAGAGCGGTCACATCTGTTTTCTTCTGTTCATTTAATCTTTAGAGACTTTAATCTTTGGATGCCATTCACTTGGAAGATGCTGAAACTCCAAGCATCTACACATTTAAAAAAAAATTAAAAGATTTACTTTAACATCATTTAAGATAACAAGAAAATTTTCTTTTCTGTTGCTGCCCTTAATACAACAATTTGCCTTCAAGTTGCTGTACCACAGTGATCAAAGACAAGAACATAAAAAACTGCAGTAGGTTTCAGACTAGCTGTAGGTTCCATTGAAGCTGAAGAATTTCTTTCATCCTTAATGAAAGTTGGTGATCAGATTGCAGTATAATGTTACCAACACATTTATCCAAGCTGTTTTTTCTAGTTTCTAACAAAACTGTGGAGGATATTTGATGACAATAAGTAACTTAAGTATTCTGACATTGTTTTGAGCAAAGTTATGTTAAGTAGTGTTGTCATTAGGTCTCAGATGCATGGAAAACAGATGTAGATTTAGATATGACTCTCTTCAACATTAGTTCTGAAGGTGAAGGTATCTGAGGTTCTGAATGTGTTACACCACTAGTCTACATCATAAAAAACTAAAAATGTTCCAACAAGATCCTTTAAAAATTAAAAGAATGAAATAAATAGAAAATTGCTTTGACTCAGAAGCCTTCTAACTTCCTATTCAGAAGCAGCTACTTACAAAAGCAATGGCAAATGATCCTTTCAGATAATTTCTGGTCAATTTGGAGAGTCAAGACTGGAGTTTTCCAAAATATGACATTTTCCCGATTTTCTTAAGCCAAAGAAATATTCATTATATATCATATTGTATCATATAATCATAAATAATATCATATGAGCCCAAATATTTCAATGTATGCTACGAAAAATCACCAAAACTAGTTCCATTAGATTGTAACTCCAGTAGAATCACACCAGTTTATACTGGAGGAGGGAGTGTCTCCAGTGCTTTCTTTCTTTATCAGTAGCATTTTATTGTTGTTGATGTTATTATCATTATTTGTTTCTTTATTTATTTAATTAGAGGATTAAGCCTATGTTTGGAGGATTAAAATTCCCTGTAACTGTTTGTATGTTTTGGTGAGTTCCTGACCACTCTTAGCACATTTATGAGCTGTATATATGACATCCCTTATAAAAGTTTTAAAGAGGTTTTATTATCTATAAGTTGTTATCTATATGTTGCAGAGCTGCCTACAACCCTGGGGCTTCTTATAATGTGCTGTAAAAAATACTTTGCAATCACTAGACTGCTTACAGAAGGTTCACTGGTTGTAAACACTGGCCTGATCATTACTGGTTGGATTTGGTTTTGTTAGTTTGCTCTCATAAATCCTGGATATTCAGGGAGGAAAACCTGGACTTTAATTTGATTCCAGGTTGTTTAGTGTATATTATACTCAATAATATAAATTAATATTAAAAAAAAAATGCAAAATGAATTTGTGTACAGCTTTTCCTACTCTGTTCTGAGATGCAATAACTGTGACAGCCTTCTGGCATCCTATTTGCGATTATTATTATTATTGTTGCCATTTGATTGTTTATCTTTCATCATGTAACATCAGGCACTTTCTATATAATGTTCAATGTTCATGCTGCTAACAAGTCCCATTAAATATTCTAGCCACTCTGTGCCCAGAGCTCTAGTAAATATTGATTCAAGTTAATTTAATAAAAAGAATTAAAAAATAGCCCCTGGTCCAATGTGAAAATGAGCAAAATACAAACCAGAGGGTGGAAACCAATGAAAGATTTAATTAAACCTTTGCAAGATTCTGGAAGCAATTTTCAACTCTTTCAAGTGTTTCTTTTATAGCAGAGGTGTTAGCTGCTGTTCCAACTCAAAGATAATGTTTGGTCCTTTCTTTTATATGCATGTAAAGCAAGAACTGGGACTGCTACATGGTGTAGCAATTTTCTTACAGCCTTTCAGACAGATGAGCAAGACCACTCCAAGTGCACCTGTCTGATATGAATGGTGGCTCTTTAGCAGTCATTTCAGATTTTCTTTTCCAAAGTAGCAGCAGCCACAGGTTTAGCTAAAAGGGCCAGACAGAGGAGAGGCAGTTTTCTGCTTGGAATAAGTTTCTAATAAAGGAGAGAGTTTATCTGTTTCTGCCATTTGATGAATATCTCCTGCTCTTTTGTGCTTTAGCTCCTCACATCCTCTTCCTCACTCCAGTCCTATATCCTAAAAATGCCACTGATCTTCCCTCTTCCAAAATCTATCCCTGCCACAGACTTTGTCATTCAGCAGCAGTTTTGAAGATCACAGTATTGCTCAGAAAACAAACAGGAAGGAAAAATGCTCCAAGAGAACTGGAATTCTTTTTTTTTTATCCCCTTTTGCTAGTGAAATACATGAGAATTGATGTGCATGTGTTACTCTGCTCTAGTACAAATGCATCTTTGTCTGTGCTTCCCGAAACCGTTCTGTCACTCAGCAAAAACAATGCCGTAAATTACTCCACACTGATTTAATAAAGTGACCTGGCTTATAGCCCAGTGAAGCAGATGGCATTATAGATTATAGGCTAATGCCCCGAGGGAGGCCCAATAAAGAAAGATCTTCAGAAAGGAACTCAAAGGAAGAAAAAAGACTGCACCCAGTGTCTGTAATCATCTTTCTTAGCTGGCAGAATTGATAGAGTCATGACAGAAAACAATTACATGTTGCAAACAGCAATATGCTAAATGCCATCGTAAAACACCTTTCCAACCAGCAGGATTTATGAAGCCTGAAGTCCCCAACCCATACTGGAAAGCTGCGGAGCAGACAGTGTACTCACAGCTGCGTGCTGCCCAGGCAGGACTGCAGAGGCATGCATCGCACCTCACTGGCGCAGACACTGCTCAAAGCTGTGTGAGGAAAACCATCAGGAGCATTTCACCTGTCTGGACCTTTGGGCTTGCAGATTCTTTTCCCATCTGCACCAGGACTGAGGCATTTCCACTGCTTCATGGCTCTCTTGCTTTAGTAACCTGGAGTTGGCAACATATCAGCACAATGAGCAGGAATCTCACTGCCTGCTGCTCTCATGCACTTCTTAATCGGATGTCAGTGCCTACGCTTTGCACTAAATTAAGAGAGGTGATAAAAGGACAGAGACAGGTTGCTCATTGGCACCACAGTCAAGTTGCATTTTAGCATCTTAGGGAGCAACAAAGGTCTGCAACTGCTCAAAGTGGGTCAGGACTTCGGTTGCATGTCTCACGCAGGAATCAGGAAACACAGGCACTGAGCTGCTGTGACCTCTTAAGTGATTACAATCATAATCCATTGTGTACTTGTTTGTAACAGATCCTTTTCTGTAAGCAGTTGAGTTTAATTGGGCCACAGCTGGTGTTGGCTAAGCATGAGGAAAGCAGGATGGTGGGGGGGGGAGGTGAGGGGAAGAGGTTTATTGACTCAACAGCTCTCTTTAAAGTGGGGTTAAACTGTTTGATTATATCTGCCTTATTTCCTTTAGCTCATGAACTGCTAATGCAGCAGTTGGCCTTCAGACTCCTTGTGTGCATCTCCATGGCAGTCTGGGAAAAGCCACCTCTTCCCACTCATGGAGCAGTGCTTCCAGGTCAGCTTTGTGGCACTTTGGCACAAAATCCTAGTGCTAGCCTGTTGCACAGAGCCCTCCCCAGCTTTGAACCACAGGCCTACAGCTGCCTACCAATCCTTTCCTAATGAAACTGCTGATGATTTCAGAGACCCTTCCTTTTTTGTTTATTTTATGTTCTCTGCTTGGTGCAGTTTGGTGTGGTAGGTTAACAGAGAGAGACACTGCCCCATCCAAAAACTCAAATACAAAGCAGCAGCAAAGGTAATGATGTCAAGCAAGAGAGAAGTCAGGCTGAAATTTTTGACTGCTTCTTCTTTTCTTCTTCTCCTTATATGTTATTATTTCTTCTATGAACAGAGGTTGATCTATAACCTTGTCTCTCTCCTTCCCTGTAGCTTTTATGCCTGTCTCTTCCAAGATTCACAGTTGCAACCACGAATGACCATGAAGAGTCAGGACATGTAGGCAAACACTCAGAAAACAGCTGTAAGTGCGTGTTCCCAGTCTTCCATTCATCTTTCTTTAGTGATGAAACTTTCAGCTGAACTCAAAGAAATGATGCAGCACTGCAGCAAACAGCCTACTTTATGCCTGCTGTCTCACAGGGTGTGTATGAGGACACGAGGAGCAGGGATAACTGCTCAGTAAGCAGAATAAAAAGCCAACACTGAGCATGGCCCCATCCCATAATATACTGTGATGAATTCCAGTCTTCATGATACCACTCTGCGCATTTGGTGTCATTTCACGTCTGTGATAAATTTTGGCTACGCTTAGCCTGCAGATCAATCAGTCTGAAAATCCCCATTCCTCTGTTGCACACTGAACCTAGATCAGGACTTATGGACCACAGTGAAGGTCACGGTTACAGCCACATGTAAAGCTCCCCTCTGCGGCAACTCATTTGGCAGTGATTTCCTTCCCTTTTGTGACTGCTCTGTCGAAAAAGACTCTGCAGGTGGTATTTGCAGACTTTCTATAGTGGCAAATCCTTTTCCATGCTGTTTTTCAGCTCCTGATCTGATGGGCAGCAGCTGCAGTGGTGGTATGCCTCTGCAGCTCTGAAATGGCCCTTCAGTGGATGCCAGCAAGCCAAAGATGTGGGAAATGACTGCCTGCTAAGGTAGGCAATTGCCATGGCTTTATCTGATGATTAATTTGTCAGATACTAAAAATTAATCTGAGGAGATAATAAAACCCCACAGCAAAGCTTTTACACCAGTGGTTGCTTATTCACACACAGATGCCATCAGGACTGCTCATGGGTTGCTTACAGCCTTTGGTGCACCTCTTACCTGGAGCTCATATTAAATGAGCTCCAGGTTAAAATCCAGCCCTTTCTCCCTGCTCCCTGGTAAAGCTGGATGGCAAACACAAAGCCAGCCAATGCACAGCATCCCTCTGATCTGCTCATTCCCTTTCCCTCTGCTCACACAGGGAAAGCTCCTTTCTGTGAGCTTTCTGTGAAAAATCCTGAACACATTCTGCTAGTGAACGATATTCCTTCAGTTCAGCATGCCTTCCCCTCCCTGCCGTGTCTGTGGCATTCAGTCAGAGCTTCACACAGTAACTGTAGACCCACTTCTCCAGACTCAGCTCGACCATCCCCACTGAGCCTCCTGGGTGCCTAGGAGCTAGCTGGAAAAGCTCTCGTTAGCTGAAGATTGCTCGTTCTCCCTCCTGTGCCTTCTCCACAGCAGTATGCCATCTCACTTTGCAAATGGAAGCAGCAAGCCAAATCCCAGGTGTGTCCTCATGTGATGAAGAGCAGGACAAACAACCTCCCATTTAGGCTAGGCCTGGCACCACACATCTCTGATCTCTTTCAAGTGTACTCATTTTAATCTCTCAATTTTTCTGGCTTCTGCAGCTCAAAGTCATTCTAGGGAAAGTGCTGGAAGTGGAAAGGGGATAAGGCAAGGGCACCTCTAACAGCCTCCATCTGAAGGACCAGGACTGATTCCCGACACAAAACATTCTCCAAGCACCAGCAGCATGTGGGTATTTGATACCTTTGGGTAGCCTTTGAAATCTCAGATGACTCACCCAACGAGATACAGAAGGTTACACATCCATTTTCAAGACAGAGAAGCTGGAGAACAAGCAGCTCATCCTTGCCTGAATTTCCTGACTGAGCAGGGCAAGTGCAGGGAGCCCTGCCAGGTGAGGCTCCCCATATCCTGTGACAGCCACCAGGAATTTAGGGTAAAGAACCGCTCAGTTTCATGAAAGCTAAGGTTAGGGTGAGAAAGGAATAACCCCTCCCAGGGCCATGTTAGGAAGGATTTGAGGAAGAGAAGAATGCCTGAGTCTGACCCAAGTGAGGCAGGTGAGCCCCTGGCCAAGCTGAGGACCTGAGGGAATGCCCTGAGCATGGAACAGCAAACTGGGGCTGGGTTTGGTATACTGCCAGCCCAGAAATCAGTGTGTGAGCACCTCAGAATGAACTGTCATCCTCCAGTCAGCTCTATTTTAGGTAAAAGAGCAAGGAAATAATCTAAACTATTCATAGTTTCAGTTAGTATCTCATGCAGATATCATTTAAAATAAAAATGTTTTGTGGTTGTTGGTTTTGTGTTGTTTTTTATTGTGTTGTTTTTTCAGTGAAAGTTTGATATAGTACTATGTTGCTGTGGAAAATGGAGACAATTTTAAGTCTACAACAGGCGTAAATGCTCCGATTTCCAGCATTAGGAATATCACTGCAAGCACTTCATCTGCTGTTAAGACATAGTGATACATCACTGCATATAAACTGAGGAAATAAACATAGTTCAAGGGCTTGCACT